>NW_010223616.1:72900-101970 GCF_000690775.1 Eurypyga helias | reverse complement strand
GTCCTGTCACTACAGGCCCTGGTAAAACATGTAAGTCCCCCCCAGTCTGGCTTCCTTGTAGCCCCTTCAGGCATTGGAAGCCTGCAATAAGGTCTCCCCAGAGCCTTCTCTTCTCCAGGCTGAACAAGCCCAGTTCTCACAGCCTTTCATCATAGGAGAGGTGCTCCAGCCCTCTGAGCATCTTTGTGGCCTCCTCTGGACTCGCTCCAACTGGTCTATATCCTTCTGATGCTGTGGGTTCCACAGCTGGATGCAGTACTCCACGTGGGGTCTCACCAGAGCAGAGTAGAGGGGAAGAATCCCCTCCCTGGACCTGCTGGCCACACTTCTCTCGATGCAGCACAGGATACACTGGGCTATCTGGGCTGCCAACACACATTGCGGAGAAAACAGCATCCTTTAAGGATTGCAGTGTTGTAAATCTAAAAATAAGGGAATGAGGATGATGGCATCCAAAAGTGCCCAATATGGTTACATAATTGCTGGAACTTCCACAGGCATTACAAGAGGTGACAAAAATCTCAAAGACAAAGATTAAATGCTTCTGGATCTGACTCGTCATTTCCCCAATGTATAGCTGCTTACAGCCTCTGTTCTAATTCCCATCTATCTACAACAAAAGATGAAATTACCAGAATGACTTTTCTTCCAGACTGATTAAATGGAGCAGGAAAATAGACAACATAAATGGTAATACATTATAATTAGAAACTTGTTTCTGTGTAATAATCTAAGGCGTAATTTGTGGCATAAATCCTATTTCAAGAAAGCACTTAAGAATATATTTAAGTCCATCTATATTGACACAAGGCATTTAAGCATAAGCTTTGGTTGAAAAGGGGTTTAAAGTCAAATTAAATATCATATTGACATATATAAGCCAACTTACAGTAATTTTTTTAGGACGGTTTTCCCAAGTGAGGATAACTTTAAGAGCTTTTTATTTATTCTTGAATTAACATTGATTTCCTGAGCAAGGGTCAACATAGATAGTTTTCTATGGTATTTAATTTCCGTCTTTCTGGAAAACTGGTTGGATGGACCAGTGTTGTGATTTTTTTCCTTTCCTTTCAGTGTTATAGAATTTTATAGTTTCTTCTTTTAAAAAGGAGCTTCTTAGCTCCTTGCTGATCTCAGTGCACAAGACCTGTATACTAGTAGGCTGATAGTAGGAGGAAATAAACTTTTCAGAAGATTCGCATTAGTGTATTTCAAAGCAAGTAATTTAGACCAGTGCAAATTAGTAAATTCTGTTTTTTTTTTTTTTTCTCTTGATTTCTACGCATCTTCACTGTAATTGGACATGAGTTTTGCAGGTATGTGTTGATAGGTCTTCTGAGGTGTCTGGTTAAGGGACAAAATATTTTGCTATTGCTTGTCAAATGTCGTCTTCTGAAAAGATAGAAGAATGTGTAAGACATGTATGTTATTTAGAAATCGGTGCCAAAGACTCTGAGTAAGGTTATTTTGTGAACATGTCCAGGGAGGAAACATTCAGTTTCTAGTTTTCTAGCAGTGCATAAAATGAGGATTTGCATAGCACATTGCCAGTAGCAACTTCTGCTTACAATGCATATCAAATAGCTCCAAATGTAGGTCCTTTCTATGGGTCCTTGTTCCCATGAAGAAGGGATGTTGCAGTGCCCCCCTTATCCCTCCTTCTATCAGGCCTTTCTTATACAACTGCATTTCCCCAAGTCTTCCTTCCTGTAAAAACCTTTTAGAAGACAATTGCTTAAATGCATAAGGCACCTAGTAATCAGAAACATGCCCCCAATCATAGTTGTTTTTCTTTCAAGAGACAGATAATTTATTTTCTTTTCACATCACATCACAAATCACATCAGAGAAAAAGTCATAAGTATATTCTCCTATGCCACTAGAACTTACTCTAATTTGTATATAACTCACGGGAAGAACAACTGTGTAATAAAACTGATAACAATCAAAATAACTGATAACAATCCCTTTAAAAATAGTTATAGCATAAGCTGAATATCCCAAATGTTACCTTTGAAGTGTTTTTTACTAATGTAGTAGCCGGTGGGTGTGACAAGAAAAGAATCAAAAGCTTACATACAGCACTTCAACATTTCCCCACTCATTTTAATTGAACTTCTCTATGACTTTCATGGTATTAGAACTTTGAAATAACCTTTCTTTAACCAGAAGCA
Organism: Eurypyga helias; assembly: GCF_000690775.1. Lineage (NCBI taxonomy): Eukaryota > Metazoa > Chordata > Aves > Eurypygiformes > Eurypygidae > Eurypyga > Eurypyga helias. The sequence goes on along the minus strand of NW_010223616.1, from coordinate 99,796 downwards.
GGGCCTTGATTGTGCTTGTATAAACCCTGCATATACGTGCAGGGTTTTTCCTGTATAAAAATACATATATATATGCATATGCGATATGATTATACATATACATACACGCATGCATGTGTTTATATACATATAAATGATTATATAGATTTGATGTTTCTCTCTGTATTCAAGGGTTTCTTATGTAGAAATGAAGCAGTAGTTTGAGAACTGTTGTCATTCTGTTCCTGCCTGGGGTCAATGTGCTGTGGCTGTTAGAGGGCATGTAGGAGAGCTGTCAAGACCATGTAGGCCATAAAAAGCTGGTCGCAGATCTTCTGCACCAAACCTCAGAACTACTAAAGCAGGCACAAAACTGCCACCCCTGCGAGGATCTCTGAGGTACATTCCCTGTCACCAGTAGCGTGGCTGATTTGTACACTATGGACTCCCTGCTGCCCATTGCTGATGAATTTAATAGGTGTGAAGTGTGATAAGGGAAGTCTCATGGACCAACCAGGTCTATTTGATTTGATGTAAAAGATCCCTATTTCTGCCAGCACTGAGCCATACTCGTATCTAGTTCTAGTTGTTCTGGATGAGCTAAAGTGACTGAACCTGAGCTTTACTCAGTTAAGGTGCTAGTGCCTGGTTTCAGAAATGGTTTGTTCTTCCTGCTTTTGATATAGCTTGTGAACGTCCCTGTTTAGCAGAAACACGGGTAAAGAATTAGGAGGCATTAAGTAGAAGCTACTAGTAAAATTATACTTTTGCTCATAAATAATATGCCTTTAAAACGCTTTCTGAAGAGCAAGCAGTGTGAAAGGCACATTCAGAAAACAAACAATTTCTGTTAGGAACTGATCTCAAAGACCTAACTTGTTTGTTTTGGGGTTTTTTTTAATATTATGAATAATTTAAGTTATTTTAATTATTCTCAGGAAATAATTTGAAAGTGTCTAGCATGAAGGTAACACATATAGGACTTCTGTTTTTAAAATATCAAAGAGATTTAAAGTGATACTTCAGAAGTCCTCTAGTCAGCAGCAATCAATGTAATGTGAACTAAATAGTTCAATTGAGCTTCTCTGAAGATAAAAGGAAACTGTTTGTAAGCCTGTCTCTCAGCAGCAGCTAAACATCAAAACAATATAGAAATTTCAAAATAAAAATTTTTATGAAGTGATCAGTTCTTCATCCGATCCCAAAAATATTTCAAAATCTTGTTTAAATATATTTGCTTCCTTGCAGGCATATATGCACATGTGAGCATATAAGGTAAAACACAAGAACACTTCAAATGCAACAAATGTATGGTTTCTGGCTGTTAGAATACAGCCTTGCTAAATTGGAGTGAGTTCCACCATTGATTTCAATAGTACCTGGCTTAGGTACTATTGAATTTAAGATTTAGGTCTTTCATAAAATTCAGACTTTAATAACTTTAATTCCCTGATGGCTGCAGAGTTGCTGAGGAAGCAGTGTTTGACTTTATGCTATGAACTGCCTCAGGTTCAGCCACGGAACCTGAAGGATTCTGTGCGGAAAGCACCGGGGCTGCTTACCTATATACATTTGCCCCATCTGGTGTCATATCAGCTGGCCTCATCTTCAACAAGTCACAGATTTCAAGACTAAATATTTTGTTGCCAGCTTACCAACAAAGAGAACTTTGTGAGAAAATGCTAATTTTAATAACGAAGGCCTTTAACCACTATTCAGATTTCAATTTCTATCTGGGAGAAAGAGGCTACCATGCCAAGTGGCTTGTGTATTACTTGGCATGGATTTATAGAAAAGCTCTAATCTGCTGTCTACAGGCTAAAAGAGTCAGTCTCGTTCTTGCACTTAACTTCTGTTGGAGCTGTTTAAGTTTCTATAAATAATTCTGCATTCTGAATAAAAGAGAAAGGATTTGGGGGCCCTGTGGTTAGGAAACGTACCTGGCATGTAGGTGGCAGATTGAGGGTCACATCAGTGCTCTAATGGGAATGAAATTGCTTATGGAGCCTGGAACAGCTCCAAGATAAATGAGTCAGTTTGTGATTAGAGCAGCTACCTGGAATGTGGAAGGCACAGCTTAAACTGTCAGAGTGTGAGGGGCTCATTTCTTACTCTGAGCCACAGCCACTGGATCGCTGATGTTCTGGGATGGGGATCAATCTCTTGCTGTCTCAGACCTAAAAATGTAGAAGCCTCCTTCCTTTCCAAAATGCAAAACAAAGAGGGTTTTTTTTCATATAACATTTTTCCCTAGTATTTCCCTCCCATCTCTTGTAATGATCCCACTGAGAAACTGTTAACCCTGTGCCTTTGGAATCTTTGGCCTTTCTGAATTAGGTGAGGCGAGACCTATACTGGAGTCAGATCTGCTATCTCAAATCACACAGCTATAAGAAAAACTTATTGCGAACTAGAGTGACATTATAACACTCACGCTCTGCTTGAGATGCTGTATGATTAGTTTTCTATCTGGGCTATAATTATTTGGCAGGCACCACTGTATTAGCTAAAACTTACAGCTCTATGTCTGCACTCTCAGTTTCTTATACAATCGTAAACGGTCCTAAAAGGGTAAGGTAGACCGTTAAAAATCCAAATGTGTCACTGCACTATTTTGATTCAGAACAAAGCAGAATACACACTGTTTCTTTTCTGTGTTGTCTTTCTAAAAAGGCTAAAAGCAGGGACCCAAAACACTTCAAAATGAATAGCTGGAGGAAAATACACATGCACACTCTTCCTCTCAGCAAGTATGAAGTTGTTATTTGCAACCAGGAGATGGCTCTGCAATCAAGCTGGGCAAGCTGAAACCATAGAGAAGCAGCATTCAAAATTCTTTCTTTTATCCATTCAGTTCCCTTCTTCTGCAGTGGAAACACTCCAGTTCCTGTAAGCACTGGCTTGTTTGGTTTGGTTTGGTTGGTTTCCTCTCCCCCTTGCCATGGCAAAGGCTCTTTCCCCAGAGTCCTCTCTTTTTTTTTGGTAGGATAGGCCACAAAGACAGAAGAACAGTCTGATGCCTTTAACCAGCTTCCACTGAAGTCAGTTGGGATGGCACTGCTGATTTCAGTCAGAACTGATTAAAACCAAATATAAGCTGCCTGGAAGACCCTTTCCTTAAATCCGTACAGGTGGTGTGGATGGCAGCTTCCTACACATTTCAGTCTGTTGTGAGCTGATTTTTGTTTTAATGATTGCTGAAAAGCTATCGATGACTGGTCTTTGACATTGTACAGGGATATTGTTCAGAAATGGAGCTGAAGATGAGATGGCATAATTTTCTTTTTTAGAATAGGATACCTGGCTGTTGGATTTTAATATTTTGCAACACAACAAAGAGTTTGTATTACAGCATGTCTTCTATCTGTCTTTGCCCCTGTGAAAAGTTACCAACACCTTTAGCATTATTTCAAAAGGATGCATGGAGTAACTTCTCATATCCTTAACATAAACTTCTGAACAAAGCCCACGTTTAGAAATGATAATTTTTTTTTTCCTAAACAGAGTTGTTAATTGGCAAGAAATTCGGTGAAATAGATGAAGTAACTCCATTGTGAGCCCCAGGTTAAATCAAAACAAGATCTACCATATCTTTTCTTGGCAATTGCTTTGAATTACTACTGTAAAACAAAAAGAAGGAAATTATAGGTGCTGTGTAATTTGTGAGAATTTTAATGTGTGGAAACAAATTGGTTGTTGTGTACATTCTCCTGCTGTGCTAATTGTTTTAAAATTTCAAAATACTGATTTTGGGGGACTGCTGAGTGTTTTTCTTTCTGGAGAAGGCGGCTCTACAGGCAAAAGAAAAAACCCTTAGCAATTGTTTAGGATTACATTAACGTAATAAATGACATTTAGCTAGTTTTGTCCATGTACCCTGTTTTTAAATATTGAGATATGGACCTAGTTAAACACTGTTGCTTTATTTTTCTGCTAGTTGAAATCCATTTCAGTGTCACTTCCATGCAGTTAAAATGTAATGAGGTAATGCAGCAGTGAATGAGGTCAATTCACTTTTACACACATGGAGCCTCAGACAGAAAGATAATGTTTTTATTTTGTTTTTTATCTTTTTTCTTTTTTTTTTTTTTTCACCTGTTCTCAATGTAATTAAATAGAATTTATCCTGACATGGTTCTCCTAAAGGACAGGTGGAACTTTCAGGATCTCAAACTGCTTCCTTGTAATTTATTCATTTCATTATGAACCTACAACCCTCTGGGGGGTGTGACATAATATACATAATGTTCCTGAGTACTAGATTTTCATTTGGCTCTCTGATTTATCTGACAGATGCAGGGGGAGGGGGGAAAACACATGTAGCTGGAAAAATCCCCACTGACTATACATATGCGACTGCTAAAATGCACAGGTTATTTCAGTTAACGCTGACAACTTATGTTGGAAATGTTCCCTTCTGATACAACTTTCTCTGGTGAAATAAGATGGTTTAGTGTTTTATTTCTGTGAGTGCCTCCTGTAATTGTGCTCTCCCAAAACAAATGTATCTCAGATCTCAATATCAACTGCTTTCACAAGAGATGTGTGCAATAACTCTTTCATGAAGCTGTGGGCTGCCTTTGCTCTCACGGAAGTTATAGAAACATAGACAGGCTCTACAAAAGATATCATTTATTTGTAATCCCAGAATAGATGCAGGATAATAGATGCTTTCCCCCAGACTGGAATAGAATTTAAACCTCTGATACTGTTAGGCCAATGCTTTTCAAAACCCCTTAAAGTTAAGCCTTCTTTCAGAAAAAGTTAGACAATGTTACACTTCCCCAAGTATCACTGGAAAGCTCATATTAATGGAACCAGTTATTTTATCAGTCTTTTACTAGAGAAAAGCAGGAACTGGTTCACCTATATTGCCTTTTTCACTAATATTGACAGATAATAATAATGTACTTTTACATAAACAGTAATTGCTGCAAGTCTTTGTCCACTAAAATATGCATCAGCAATTCAGCCTTTCAACTACTCCAGTACCTTGGGTTGTGTGATAATCTAAACTTCCCCAATATGATTCTCTCATAAAATGCCAGTGAATATCAGTGTATTTTTCATAATATAAACTGAAACTGTAGGTGCTAGGTTGAGATAATTTCATTTTCTGTTCCTCCTTGTTCCCTTTGTAATTTATATTATGCCTTTTTCCTGGTGAGAGAGAAGAAAATCACCAATGATAAAATTAGAAGGATACAGGAGGACTGGTTCCTCTCTCATGTCAGAGTTACTGTTACACAGGTCTAGCAAAGTCCGTGGAATTAGTCTTATTTGCATTAAGAGTTGCTTAGATGCCACTTGGTTTACAAAGATATGGAATATGGATGAATGGACACGAGGCAAGCCTCAGCCAGTCAGAGCACAGAAAATGCCATCTTAGCCTCTCAAAACTTCCCACGAATCATCACTGATTGTAACTGACATGTTCAGTCTGATCCATGGAAGACCACAGCCTTACAGAACACATTAATTTCTTCCTCTGAAAGGACCACTTTAGTTTTTGGTTAAAGTGGAACACAGTTTGTGTAGGATATTACACCTGCTGCCAGGGTCAAATGTGATGTCTTAAGCCTCGTGAGCTACCAAGTAAGTTTCTTACTCACACTGCAGGTAAGCAGTTTGTTGATGGCTCTTTTCATTCTTAATGTGGAAAAATGCTTATGTAGACCAAAGAAAATTGCAAAAAGCAGAAGTTATGGTTATTGAACATCTTAAATTCAATTCAAAGTAATACAGACTATACTACTCATGGCAAAAAACTGAGGCCTCTGTAAGCAAAATATACCATAGGTACATGTATAGCAACTGCTAATATTTGTTTTCTTCTTGGAACACCTGCTGACAAATATATCAGATAGCTGACTTGCATCAAGAAGAGTGATTGCCATGTTCCCCCCTGTTTATGCAGCTTTATAGCCTAATTGGAAGCATTTAGGTTCTAAAGTTGTTGCCATTACTACGAAATCATCTGGAAGCTTTGCCATCTCCATGGCAACCGACCTACATATATTAAGCATTTTGATACAACACCAGTGTTTGATGGTAGTCTTAATTTGAGTTATTAATTTAATATATCAGTGCTTTACACTGCAGTTTACATGTTTTATCTTTTTGCTATAATCATGAGAAAACTTTGATGCTGAATAATGGCTTGCTAAAGCATAGCTCACACAGTGGAGCAACTACCATAGGATGAATTAGCATGGACTAAGGAAGACACAGTCTTGTATTGAACAAACACGATACGAAAGGACTAACTTAGCTCGCATAATATAATGTTTTTGTGGGTCTGGGCATGCTCTTTTAAAAGAAATCAGTAGGGTCTTATCCATTTATATGTGTTGCAAGGACAATTCACCCTGCTCAGGCAGACCCCACAGAAATCAACAGCGGGGATCACTTAAGCCAGAGGTGTAAAATATTGAGCAAAGAGCTTGAGGCAGAACAAAACCCTACTTACTACCAACACTAAATGTGGGGGGCAGAGTATACTCTGTTGGGCACAGGTGGACCATGGGTTGGTTCTTGTGAGCAGGTGTCCAGGTAATTCTCTAACCCTCATGGTGGGACGGAGAGGTGGGACTGAGGTGGGCGTTCCTCATGTTTTGTATGGATCAGTTGTCTTTCTAACAATCCCCGGGCAAAAGCCAGGTCTAACAAACTGGCACAGATGGCTGCTGTCCCTAGGAAAACGCATTTCCGCTATTGGCGTGTGTAGGTGAAGTAGGGGTTGTGTTACATCCATGGAATAAGGCCAGAAAAAAGAACTGTACCAGGTAACGGCCCAATATAGATCAATTTTCCAAGGGCTGGGAAAGACTTGAAGGCAGCTACAGCCACCAGGATTTTCCTGGAGCAAAACCATTATGCCCTGGCATGGGGCAATAAAAAAACTCCATTGATCTCAAAATTCCAAATACCTATTTTATCCTTATCTTTCTGAATGAACTGCAAATAATGTGCAGCATAGTGGAAATGTGAAATATTACCCTGCTTCAAAGTGTATTAATCTTTCCCGAACTTTTCAGTATATGTGTTATTAATGCTACTGTAGAGCAATAGCTTTGTGTTGGGATAGGGGTGGAGATGAGGAGAAAGCACAGCAGTGTTTACAAATAGATTCTGCAAACTGTAGTTCAAAAGCGATGACATCTTCTGTAATTGCAGATGAGCATTTTCTTATTTGTTTTCTGCCAGAAATATATCAAATTATACTCACTGCCCTTAGCTATTCTGTGAGCCTTTTTTCCTAACTGGCCAGAGTCCCATTCCCAGCAAGCCTTTAAATTCCTCATTTTTCATGCAGCCTTGATTATATATGCTGTTAGCATGCTCAGTGGCTTTTCGTTGGTAGAACGGATCCCAAGAGTATCATTCCTTTTAGTACATTTCACTGACGTGTGGATAGTATAGTTCTTCCTCTTTGGAGGTCAGAGAGAAGTGATCTATTTACTTCCTTCTAAAGGGAGGATAATTCTGTTTTTGTTTGGCATGGAAACTTTTCTATCAGACACCTTCCTGGGGACAATACTATAAAAGCCAGAGTTTTAGCAGATTTGAACACTTACTGCAGTTCCCCATTGAAATATTGAATTAGATCTGAAATGATTTTCTCCTGCACGAGTGTCATTTTAAGAATGCTTTATGCCAGGGCCTTTGATGCCAAATTTCATCCCACAGTGAATTCTTACATGTAAACTCTCAAAAGCCAATTTTACAATAGACCTAGTAACTGGCCCTTGGTTCCAGTTGTGCTGCTTGCAGGCTCAGTTAAAAAGCAGACTCGATGGGTATAAGACCATAAGCACATACTCTTTTTAGAACACAAACCTTAAAGCTCCTCTGTAATTTCTACTCCCCCAAAGCTGCATTCTGCTCTTGCCAAACGTATATGTTAAGCGGATGAGTATACCTCTTATTAGGAAATGTGAATGAAATGAGGAGTGGATTGTGCTGATTAAAACGCAGGCGTACATTTCTGTATACTGTGGCTGATAAACTCAAATTACTTCGTGAGCTGGGGATTGGGAATGGATGAATACAACTGCCTAATTGAGATTTTTTTTTAAATCACTTTGAAAATACTTGTGAATCCCTCCTTTTGCCTCCTTTGAGCCTTCATGCTTTTAAATGGTAACCAGTTTCAATTTGACACATCTCACTGAAATCAGTGGAGAATTTTAATTAAATATAATAGTGTTTGGAACAGGATCCAAATGCTTGTTATTGGGGGAAAAAATATTAGAAATCTTTGTGTAGTTTCCAAATGAGTTTTCATTCCAGAAAAGCACAGAAACTCTCAAACTGTGGGGGTTCTCCTGGTAGATAAATGGCATATATACAGATAGATACATAGGTAGCATGATATGACCTCGCTGACCAACCTCAGGCAAGGGACAGCTCGTTCTGAACAGTGAACAATGAAGACAGCAGCTGATCCAGTTGGTAGCTCCTGAGCTTCCTCTGACCTAAACCAGATTTGAATAAACCACCCATTCAAGAATTTAATTTTCTTTTAAAAAATACAATAATATTTAATAAAGTTTTTAAAATCTAGATTTCTTCATTAAAAAATCATAGTTAATAAAAAGGTGTCACTTTGCAAGGTATGTTGTTTGCTTTAGTTCACTTTTGTCAGGTATAAGGAAACAAAAATTTAAAAGCTTTTACTTTTTTACCCAAGATACACTTCAAGTTTTGTTTCTTCTCTCCTGGTAGATAGGTGTATATAAAGTTTAAGATAAAACTTTAGAAACTCAGTATCAACTTTTTAGATCCAGAGAGTAGAAACATAATACATAAATAACATATTAAAAGAAATGCAGCATATTTATCATGGGATTGTGAGGCAGGTTAATCTATAATATGAAAGATGGGTCTCTTGTCCAGTTCCAGTAAGGCCAAACTAACTGCCCTTGCTTACAGTAACCGGAAAAGAGTAGGATATAAATGGTTAGGGTACATCAGGATGATGTACGGTATAGCTATACAGCAGCTTATAGTATTGCAGCCTTTATCTCTGCTGCATGCATTCTGTGGCTTAAAAATTATGCTTAATATTAATATGACTTCCATGGGGAATAGAAATAGAATGCTATAACTAAGTAATGCAAATATATTTACGAACTCATTTTCTTTCCAACATGTCATATTAATAATGACCATCTTTCTTTCATTTAATATTTAAAAACCACCAAAAAGTATGAGTAGAATTTACACCTATTAAAAATTACTTCTAGCTATGCCCAAAAATAGTCTGCTGTGTTGCTACATTGGGTTTTTCCAGTTGAAAATACAGAAATCTGAAACATCACAAGATAATAACTGTTTAATAGTGACTTGAGAGTCATAAAAGGAAGTGTAGTCACAGAAAGAGGGGGCCATATCCACATTTCATATCAGTATCACGAAACTGTACTGTTTATGTATAAATGGTGTTTAGAATTTACATGTAATTCTCATTAGGGTTAAAGGTAGAGTATCAATGTTACACTTCATCTGTGCCACCGTGGGACACCACTAATAGATGTAGTCCTCCTCTGCTTGCTCCTACCCCTGCCATTTGGTTTCAGAAGTATTAGCAGCAATGCAACCATGAGAGCTTGCTGAACTGCTAGAAAAACATTTACTTTTGAAAAAATGGTGGAGTTTTGATAGATGGACAAGGCAGGGGAAGAGGAGGAAAGAGCTGAGACACCCTTGGTGTTTGACTGCTGTTAAACCAAATTGGGCAAGCATAAAACCAAATCCTAAGATGAAAACAAAATGACCCAATGTTGTGAAAACATTATGCTATAGAAAACACAACCATATATTTAACTTCGAAAAGAGTGCTTACAACATTTTTTTCTACTAAATGGATGAAAAATCTTCCTCTTAAGTGAGTCATTGTTATCTGATCTATCCAGTATGGGTAATTTTAATACCTGCTACCTAGTGAAACAAAGCAGGAAACTTCACTTTGCAAAAAAAATTGACCTTTCAAACTTAGTAGTTTGTTCCACATGTAAGAACTTTCAGTTATTTGACAGAAGAAAGAGAGCAGCCAATAACTCAGAGTTAAAGAGACTTAGGGAGAGATAATGGACTTGGTTACCTTTGATTCTGCCATATTAATTCACTATCAAATTGTAAATTTTTTTCTTCAGTGCAGTAGTATAATATGGAGGATGAAACGCTTTGAAAAAAGAATGAGGACAGGACCAGCAAGTCCACAAATGAAAAATGCAGATTTTTATACATGTTTGACACTATGGCTGCTTAATGTTTAGCACAAAATACTGGTCTTTTGAAGTAATTTGTGACATAGAAAGTCAAATTTAGATATGTCAATATTAAGAACATATACAAAGTACATACTGGCAAGCAGAATGTATGCCATCTAAAAGTCCACAAAATAAATGAGAAAATGTTTGTGAAGACAATAAAGAAAATAATTATAGAAAAATTTATAGGAATGTCTAATTTGGAACTGATCCTTGAAGGTGGTTATAATAACAACTGCTATTAAGTACAGCAGTGCTCAGGGCTATTTTTTGTTGTTGTTGTTAATGCTGAATATTGATATTCATTGTGCATGTTTTTCTGCAGTGCCAAAGGGAATCAGCACCCTGTTTTCCGAGGTACAGATCAGGCATGTAGAAAATTTCTAACCATCCACAGATGTTAATAACTATGTATATATATATTTAAGGAGAAAAACCCCCACATCCTAGATCCAAACTTGGGCTACTGCAGTATTTGTAATTACTTGGAAGTGTTCAGGAGCTAACTTCCACCTTTTGTAATGCAGGGTTGCACCTCTGAGTGGAAAGTTTGTTCATTTACTTCTGTCTTCAGAAGTGTGTGGTGAAAGACCTTGAGAAAGTTGAGAGCTTACTGCTCATCAGGTGCAGTACATCACCTGTGTCTTGGAGTGTGAGACTGTTTTAGGAAAATACAAAAATGTCACTTCACTGGCATTCCTTGCATACCTAACCTACAGATGGACTGAAATAATGAAAATTAAGCTTTCAATGTAGAAAATAACTAGGAATATATAGTAAGAATTACAGTAAGAACATCAATTTGCAAGAATCCTACCATCTGTAAAAGGAGAGACGTCAACCTGGATGGGAGATTTCTCATCTACATTTGATTAGTAAATGCAAGTAGCAGTGTGACGTGGTTCCTACGATGACCTTTTATAGAAGTTAGCTTCCCTTTGTATGAAGTATTGGGTAGCTTGTTTCTGCTTATAGCTTAGGAAATATTAGAATATTTATTAAAGGTTGAAGCAAAAAGCAGTGATTACAAACCTGAGTAAATCATAATTCTGACAGTGAGCTTCCTTTGGAAAATAGCATATAATTTCTTTTTATTACTTATTCCATCAAATAACATGGACGACGCTAATTGAAGGTGATATTTATCATAGTACATCACCCGGAAGATTGACAAGAATAAGAGAGGAAAACAGCAAAGCCAACTAAACTTATAAGGGAATCAGCATGGGCAAAGGGAAAGTGATGTCAGTACAAACAAATATATGAATGACAGCTTCAATCCTTTTGCAAGACTGGGACAAAGCTTGTTGAAATGACAATAACTTTAGGAACTAAATGCAAAAGACATGCTTACAGTGAAGTGTGAACAATTTCTACTGCTCACCCTGAAAACAATGAGTCCTTTGTAACTTTTTTAGTATAAGTAGCCCACAAAACATGAAATACTTCCTAGTGATCTAGCTAATACTATAAATATTTATATTCAGAATGAATTTCACAAGACAGGGAGATAATACGTTATAAAATATGAATACCAGTTTCTTTTTTTTTTTTCATGGTTATAATAGATGAGAAATTCCATCATAAAAAAGAGAATTGCTCAATGAAACTCTGCATATTCTTGAGCAGAATCCTTTGGAGATGCAAAGTCAATGAAGTTTCCTTTTATTTCTTTGCCTTTTAACTTTGTGATGATTCCCATTTTATCTGGACATGGTGACACACAGCTGTAGCATATTGTTGTTATAAATAGCTGACTGCAAGCAGAAGCTTAGGGGATACCATATCCACTGAGAGAGTTGAAGTGTCTGCTAGAGAACTGATGAAGCCATGTAGCAGTCACAATCTACTGAGGTTTGTGGGGCCTCTCCTCTTCTCATCTCTTTTTGAATCTCTGTACTTTGGCCCTTTGCAGGGAATTGTAGAATTCAGGTATTTGTTAAATGAAAAAAAAATATCTCTTGCTTTTAAGCTGGCAACTCAACCATTTCCTTTGAGTTAGATCTCAAAGATGCTGTTAGATCATCTACTGTGAGATAATATCTGTGCTTGATCTTTTTGTACCGTTCTGGCAACCTTTCTTCATTGTGAACGTTGATGGCTGGTTATTGTTGTTTACTGTTTTTTGCAACCAATTATTTTGCTAGAGGATTCTCCTCTAATTGCCTGTAAGGGAGGGATCTTGCCAGAAAATGCAAGAATTGACTGCATCATCTTTATTCCTGTCTTTGAGAACTCCTTCAAAAATTACAATCGCTGATGTGGAGAAGAGGGAAGAAAGTGTCTACACAGGTTTTTTCTTTTCTGAGGGTGGTCTGGTTTTGGGGTGGGGTGGGTGGGTGTGTTGTTTGTTTTTGGGTTTTGTTTGTTTGGGGTTTTTTAACATGATAGTGTGATATTTAAATAAGACTTCTCACAATCAGCAGTAATGTGGATTCATGCTGGAACCCTTTTGCTTAGACCAGCTTCACAATTTCTAATAAATTTCACACTAAAGTAGATTTTAAGCAGGATGTTGGGAGATCCACAATAGAGCTGCTTCCTGGATTCCACTCCAAGTATTGATTTGCTTTGGAGTATCTTGTGTTGGCTTTTCAACAGTTTTGGCTCTTCTGAAGACTGTCTCCAGTGTGGGAACCTTCCTGATTGTCTCTGTAGAGAAAACAATGCAAATAATTAATCTGGTTCTCCTGCAGTGGTCTTTGGTTGTTTCCTTGTTGGGTTCTTTTACACTTCTAGTCTCTATCGGTCCCTCTCAGGACAGGGAACATGTTTTGCCCCACCTAGGGTTTTAGCTGCCAGGGCTCAAGTCCAGCTCAGGTAGGGTGCAGGTGTGTGGTGGTGAGATGGCTCAGTCAAGGCCAATGCCCTTTCTGCTCCCCACCTGCTTTCTCCCTGCATTGCAGATATCCTTGTACCTTCTGTCCCCTGATTCTGACCTGGCCACTTGGCTTCCCTGCTTGACCCCACATCAGCGCTCTTACTGAAGACATGCAGGTGTTACCTGGACACACAGCTGCCGTACCCATCCCTGTCCCTGCCCTCAGCGCATCCTGCAGGCTACGCTTCTGCTGGGGAGGGCCTTGTTCGGTCAACATGGCTGTGATGCTTGGCCCTTGGCATACCTTTTTATGGATTCTGCAGGCTGTTCCTCAAAAATTTTTGTTCAGTCTTTTTTATGTCTAATAATTTCCCATGCTCTGCTGTTGACACATGCAGCATTTGTGTGGGCATGCTTTCTGAACACTGCTTTGGTCACAAGCTCATGATTACTTTCATGCAGGTTCTTTACAGAGACTGAGGCAGAGCCTTTAAAGTTAGGTTAAAATCATGTAAGTGTGTATGTATGTGTATATGTGTGTTCATACATATACAAAAAGCTTAATCTCTCCATAGGAACATGATTATTACTTTAGTATTTTTAATATAGATTTAATTCAATGCACTGTATTCTGTATTTTAAGGATATTTGTAGGTTAACATAAATACTATAATTACATGTAGCAAAGATATGTATTACTGCCATGAAGTTGGTTTATCCTGTTTTGATACTATGAATCATATCATTTGTGGAATTTCATAATGAATTTTGAGGAGTGCCTCATTGCTCATAACCCTTTATCCAATAATTCTATATTTCTCTTGGTTTCCAGATCTAAGGGCAAATTCCAGTCTGTTTCATTACCAAGACATTTGCTTGAAGAAAGAATTTTAAAGCCCACGAGTGAAATCATCACTGTTCTAGAGAGCAAGATATTTAGAGGTCTGTTTCTGCCATTCACACTCACAAGGATAGCAGCTAACTCTGCAGGTAGATCCACTATTTATGACACTTTAAATGTTTAAAAATATTTATTAGTTGGGTATCTCATATTTTGTGCATATTAGCCTATAAACATTCCATCATTAACAATAAATCCCCCACCTTTATTTACCACCTTTCCTCCTAATGCAAAATGCTTTAAAGTTTAGTCCTTAATGATAGAACATATTGTTTATTGCTTCTTGAATTTCAGTGATAACCCTGAAATGCCTTAAGTCACTAAGAGATTTTGAATTAAATTATGCAGTTAATACCTTTATGTTGTTCTAACATAAGTGTCCAGTCAGAGTAATTTCCTCACAATGTCTATAGCAGAGAAAAAACATCATTCTATTCTAGTCCATTCTTCGGTAAATTCTTTAAATTGTGATCAAAACCAAAATGTGCTTCTTACTAAGATAACTGTCCAAGTATTTTAAGTTGTAATGTGAGGGGGCAAAACAATACCTTCCTTTTTTTTTTTTTTTTTTAAGAAAACTTCTAATGAAGGGACGTGAATCAGGCACATAACGTGTTTGTTATCTTGCAACACAATATCAAAAATAGAAAAACAAACATTAAACATAGAATATCATACCAAATACTGTATTTCCATCAATTGTCCTATGAATAATGTCATTTTATGCAGAGTTTCTTTATGCTCAGAGGATTAGTGACTGGGTAGTCACATTCCCTTCCATGTGTGCCTTGTTGATTGAGGTGTGAGTGCAGGTGGCAGGCTTACGTGGTGTCAATGTCAGCAGGCTCTAGAAAGTGATGTTGTGCACCAGCAAGGAGCTCAAGGCAACATAGCTTTGGAAATTTGAATGCCATTAGCCTCGACAAAGGTGACATTTGGAAGTAGGACTATGAGGTTTTACTACCTGAGGAATTCCTGGGGAGTGGAAGTGCTCAAAACATGCTTACCTGCCAGGTAGATCTGTGTGTCTTTGGTGTGCCCTATCTTCTTAACAGGGCTAGACACTTCTGTCATTGCAGAATACTTCCTGGAACACATGCTTTGGTGTGGATTAATTGGATTTCAGAACCTGGAAGTGCATGTGCAGGTGGTTCTGGAGGAGATTAGTTACATGCTTAAAGCTAGTGCCAGGTTACATGGGAAATTCTGTTGCAAATGACATATGTACACATGGATTTGTGATTGAAGAGGTGAATTTGATGTTTCTTGTGGCTCTTCTGAGAGAGTTCTTTCAGGGCATTCAGGAAAGGTCAGTTTCTTCTGCTATAAAACTCTGATCCATTGAGCAGGACAAGCAGGCTTTAGATGGTGAATTTATTTATTTAATTAAATCAGAAATAAGACCTGCAGAAACAAGTAAAAGCGTGTATTTTCCAAGTTCCTGAGGCCCCCCTTCCCAACTGTATTCTGCCTAAAACTAAAATAATTTTATAGCTGAAAGAGATCAGCTAATTATAGGATATATTCATAGTATATATCCTATAATCCTGCTTCCCCCCCATTTATTATGTTCCAGTGCACGTTCTCAAAGACTATGGTTATGCTTCCATTTGGTTGTGCACTGTGATGATATTGTGTCTGTGGATTTTTGACACATGGTAGTGGGCCAAAATAATCACGTATACATATAGATGCAAGTCTATGTGTCATGACTTCGACAGTGCTGGAATTGGGGTGGCCTGGCTACAGCTGGGTAGGAGGACATTCGGAAAACTGCAAGCTGCAGACCTAAGTGGAAAAAAGCAGCATTGGAGTATTGCAATAAACTTGTGTGCTTCTTGCACTGTCAAGTTAGCCTGTTCAAGGCTGTCTGAAGTTCATGATGAAGCTATATGAAAAGGTTAATTATTATTATGTAAGAATGGTAATTTGTAGAGGACATAAAACTATGTACAGAGATGCACGCTATGTGTCAGAAGAGCCGCTTCAAGGTGACATGTGTCTATTGGTCATAGGGACTGATGATAAATAAAGCACAGTTTAAAATAAAAAAGCAACGAGAAACTCGTACAGGACAGGTCATGAGGAGAGGTATGCCAAATTCCCTAATCTTAAGGTTAGTGAAGTCAGAGGACTAAGGAAAACAATAAGTAAATAAAATATTTGAGGAATGAGAGTCTGACCTTTTATCTTGGAGCCAACTAGTGAATTTTTAGCTTCTGGAAATACAGACATAGACTTTGAAATTTCATGGACTGTGTCTTCGAACACTTTTTCCAAGGCTGTTCTTACCTAGGCAGGGGAGTCTGGATATGTTTTTGTCATGGTATAGATGGAAATCTTGTACCTATGCACTGAGTGTAATTAAGGCCTGCAGACCGCTTCCACAGCACATATTAATAAATATTTAGTCATACCATACACAGGATTATCAATAAATACTGTTATTTGAGATTTCATCCCATCACCATGTCTGTGACTCTTATCTGTGTGACAATTGCTGAAATGCTGATCTCACTGCAACAGAACTCAACTTATACTCTGTGGTAGGGCACATAATTTTTTTTTTTTTATTATTATGAGTAATGAAAAAATAGAAGAGATGTTGAAATCCCAGTTCTCAAATGATTCTGCTTCAGTTTAAACTAGAAATGTCAACTCAGATAATTATCTGAATGTGTCCTAGACAGCTGACTTCATATGTTGGATTTCACACACTGTTAAAATTTGGGAGAACGCAGTAATGACAAGCCAAGAAAGCAGTTGTGTTTTAACTATCTTGAAGAGCAGCATCATCATCTGAAAGTCAAATATGGTGCTTATGTTTTGGCTTTTTGGGGAAAAAGTACATTTCAGAGTCACACAACCCTTTTGCACAGAAATAATTGTCTGGTTTTGTGGCTGCATAGAGGCCAGAAGTTTTTTTACTGACAATATATTCCTGATCTTTGAATGTTGGACTTCAGCATATGATAGTCAACTGATAATTATTTTCAAACCCAACAGGTCAAAGTGCTTGTGTATATTTCCACAGTAGCTACAGAGGAAAAAAAAAAATTAAAAAAAAAGAATTGCTTTTGTCTTTGAATGAGTTGGTGTACTTTGCAAAGCAAGAACGTTACACAGTAACTGCTCATTTGAGAAGTAATTAACCTTCTTATACTATTTGCATTATTAATGTACTGGAGTTATCCTAATGTTCTAATGTATCTGAAATTCTATTAATGTTTTCTTTGCTAAATAAATAAAAGGGAATTGAGTAAAGAGATGACATTTGTTTAATTGTTCATCAGGATTCTTCCCCTCCCTCCTCCCCCCTCCATCAACCAAAGCCCAGATAGTTTGTTAAATAGAAATACTTAAATTGATGGCGTTTCATGATATGTTTTGAACCTAATTATATCAAATATCATAGCATTATTTATGTAAAAGACTTTTCACAAATACCATACAAGGGGGAAAATGTGGTTTCTTCCTTTTGAAGTGCTTTAAATATTTTCTATGAAATCCTGAATTGTTTAGCACTTTCACAAATGATCTGAATCAAGTTTACATTTAGATTCCTTTAAAAATATTTCCTTTAAAGGCAGTTAGTCTTGTAATGCTGTTTGCTGCTACTGTTTCTTCCCTTTATGGAAAAATCTCCTAGAATTGGAATCAGCATTACACTATGCTTGCTCTGAAAATCTTGGCATGGTTTGCAAGTATGGAGAGCATAAATGTTGTCACATAAAAGAAGCGATGACCGAAGTAATCTAATTTAATAGGTTTCTCTTTAATTAAAAGGTAAATAGAAAAATTCAAACTCTATGTAAAGCATATGTACTTTAGAGGGGGAAGAAACTTAGTATATTAGTATGGGCACTGGACATAAACTGGGGCTTCTACAGCTTTGTAGTGTACCGAGAGAGAAAGAAGAGCCTGAGGACTACTGAGCATGTAGAAACAGCAAGACTGCTGCTTCAACAGAACTGTGACAGGACCCAGTAGAAGGATTTCTGATTTGTCTTATTCTACAGCATCTGAATTACTCTAGCAAGAAATGAGGCATTCAACTGTGACTTAAAAAAAATAGCAAAAAACCCCCCCAAAAACATTTAAAACAGAAAGCCAGTAAGTCTTTGGTTTTGAGCAGTTACAATATTAATTAAAGTAACTATTGAAAAATGGAATGCAGAAAGTATTTTCAACAACACAAACTCCTCTGCCCCCAAATAATGACATAATTTTCTACAAAAATGAGTCAGTGATATAGTCACTCTCCATTAAAGACACCTGTGGAGGCTTAACCCACCTCTACTGGCATTGCCTAATATTTAATTTCTTATGAATCCCTAGGGTTTCCACAGAAGGTAAGCAAAGAGAATTCAGGTGTCTTTAATCATTCTATAATGTCCTGCCCTGAATTTCCCTCTGGAAAAGTTCAATTAACTCTAAACCACAGAAGCATAGCTTTTTTTTTTTTAAGTGGGCTTATACCATTACAGAAAAGCTTTTAAGCATGACCAGTCTTCTCTTTGGGACACTATAGCATTTAATGAACACTGGTCAATATGTCTGACAAAAACCCCAACAATCTGTGAGGCTTCCATCTTCAGATCATCAGGTGACTACTATTGTTCAACACAGGCCATTTCTTACTTACTGCTTTCTCCCTGGAGTATCTTTGGAGAGCTAGTCTCTAAGTGACTTTTCCCAGATTCTTCCGCAAAGCTTATACATTGAAATTACAGAAGCTTTGATTTATAGATGTTAAGTCATCCTCTTGGAATAATACACATTATGCCACAGCAGACCAATATTCTTGTAGTAAGCTACAAACACAATGGTGAAATCTGGATGAAATAATGGGTTTTTTTCTTAATATTCTGAGTCATTGCTTGTTTTGAAATCTGAATACTTGTTTTATTTCTCAAACTAGTTCTTGTAAAAAGCACATTTAAGCTCTTGCTTTTCAGCACTCGTATTTCATTCATAATATCGTATTTGAAACTACAAAATGCAGCTCAGAGAGGCTCCCAATTGTGAGGAACCCAACACAAAAATCAATGTGTGTTTGTGTATTTTTTTTAAAAAATACTTTAACATTAATGATAAGAAATAGGTCAAATAGATTCTATCTGTTAAATTGCATAAAGTATTTTAACTGCAGTACGTGTATGCATCAGGATGTTTTATTTTTAAAGTTATGAGTCTTTCAATTTTTAGTTGCCCTACTGCATATAAAGTAAGGTTTATTTTGTTAGGATTTTCTACTCCTTCATGTTTTGAGCAAATGCCACCCCCCAAAAGATTTGAACTAGAAGCTGATGTTCCATGTTGCCATGTTTGAATGCTACCCTGTTGGGAAAAAGACAGCAGGTTTCTTAAATAACCTTAGCTACCCTTTACCTTTCAGCCTTAAACACTTACATATAAAAGTGTTGAAGTCTTCACCAGGGAAAATATTTTCTTTCCAGCTCTGTCTCACATGAATGTATTTGTTGGCTGATATTAGAAATATGCCCATACTAAAATACTGTTGAAAACTACATGTCGAGAACTGTTATAGTCGTTGTTGACATTGGTTTAAATCTCTGTGGCTAAGAATGAACAAATCATTTGGGAGGGGGTATTATTTGAATTCTTGCTAATTGTGATTGTTTCCCTGCTTTCCTTCCCAACCTTCTCCAGTTGTCTTTTAGACTCATACCTTTACTCTTTCCTAGATCACAACAAAATCAAAAGTCTGTTACATCCTTAGAACGTCTGTTCTCATAGTATTTTTACCTTGACTATAAGATTGCAATTGTCATCTAAAACTGCTATTAAATTATCCTGTGTCACAAATAACATAAAGATCTTTAAGATATATTGATAGATTTACAGGCATTTTTTAGTGTCTAGGGTTAAAAATAGTGTATGTATCATAGTAGCCAGAATGGATATAAATTCTGTTTTGCCAGTTACTGGTACCTTCTGTTTTGTAGGCTAGTATTAAGATAATGTAGAGAAATAACAGCACTGTACCATTTCCCTGACAATTTGTGGAATAAATCCCACCTGTAGGAGAGAAAGCAACAGCTGGGATATCCCAAAACCGGCTGATATCAAGGGATACACCAAACATTTGTTAGAGGACACCGGCTTTGCTAATTTATGATGAAGCCACACCTAATTAAGCATCAGTTCTGCTGCCTTGACATCTTAGCCACAACTCTGGGTTGTGGCTACACAAGCTACCTATGACAATTTGTCCATGTCTTTCCAGAGCTAGCTTTACAGTTTAAAAAGCTCCACAGAGAAATGCAGAGATAAGAATGAAATCTGTTTGTGAACAGGTTTGTAATCAGTATATCTGACCAACATATTCTTAACCATGGCATTAATTCTCCAAACCGTTTTATCTTGGGTTTCTTAGATCTCCCTTGGAGAGTGTCACAGGGGAAAAAACTTGCAGACTTTTTTACCTCCCATGAATTAGCACTTCCTCCTTCACATCATTGGAACCTGTGAAGAATGTGGGTTTGGCTAATAAAATAATTTTCCTGCAGTCAGAACCACACCAACAAATGCTTGGTCCTAAATAATTTATTTTCATTTTGGTGACAGTTGTCATAAGAATGAAAGGCTGGAATATTACATTAAAGGAGAGCACTGAAGAATTGACAGTGGCCTGAACTTTAAAAGCACACCAATATTCTTTATTTTCTATGAAAACTTTTCAGACCTTTCCAACACCATTCATAAATCCTGACATATCAGCTTAACTACACCATAAATGAAACTGCTTCTTAACTCACCTTATCACATAATTTCCTTTCCCTGAAATCCAATCATTTTCAGATTTAAAACTGGCAAAATATCTGTAACATCTGAAATATTGCAAGTATTTCTATATAATCATTCTCTCAGTGTTGCAGCTAACAATATTATTCCTTACTTACCAGAACTGAGATGCAGGTTCAAAGAATTCATTTCACAATACTTTTACACCAACATTTTTAATTCTGAATCTCATCCGCAGATATTCTGTCTTTCAGAATCAGCACCTTTAAGAATAATAGTAAGAGGTATAACATAAATGCTAACTACTAGCATCACTGCAGAATAAACCCAAACCATCTGTATTTGGTTGGATAATTTCTTCACTGTATATAATACAGAAATGATAGAATCATAGAATGGCTTGTGTTGAGTTGGAAGGGACCTTCTCTCAACCCCAGCTCTCTCAGCCTGTCACCACAAGAGAGGTGCTCCAGCTTTTCATGGTCTGAGGCACGGGTTGCCAATGGAAGAACTGAGGTAGATGATTTTTTGGGAGTACTTAAATAGCAGGACACTCAGACAAAACACATCTTTCAAGTTTACATTACCAGGCATGAACTGGTGAGAACTGTTTTTACAATGGAGCTTATCATGCCAGAAGTATCAAATTTATACTCTGAAGGTCCAAGCACCTAATGAAATGTTGATACCGTCCTGATTCATTAGAGATGAGTACAGTTGTCAGTAAAGAGCCTTCCTGTACTTCCAGAGCTTTTTCCTTTTTATGTATCAAGGGGAGAAAAGGCTAATGGAGATCCTCTACTTGTTATTCCCAAGTTTTCTCCCTACTTTTGAGGTGAATTAATTCCATGTCACCTTATTCCATTTTCACACGTCCAAATAAATTTCATCAAAGATAGTAGCAGGACAAAGTAGAAATAGAGATTCAGTTGAATCCCAAGCTTTGTGCATGGAGGTTCAAATGAAAAAGCATTGTAAATGTTTAGTCAAATTGAGAAAAAAGACATGCATTGTATTATCTATCAATCTAATATTATTTAATCCAATCCAATTTAGAATAGATACAATACTAAAGAAAGTAAAAGACATCTGCATTGATCCCGAATCTCCAGGAAGCATTGATTTACAAAAGCATGTAATTTTCCATCATCGTACTTGGGGATAAAGGTCTGAACTGTTCTCTGTAAATCACTGTAGGTATATTACTTTATGAATTGCAATTGTTTGCTTAAAAACAGATGGTGCTCTAAGAATTCCAGAAGGTGTAATGTGGATCTAAGAAATTTATTTTCTTTGTACAGACAAACTAGGCTAGTTTATCTGAAAGGTACTCTTCTTACTCCACTTCCATGAGTGCGAACATCGTGTATTTGCTATGGGTTTGTGCATGGGTAGTTTAGTGACACCGGTGTTTGATCTTAACTCCCTCCCTGTGACAGGACAAGGGGTAATGGCCCTAAATTGAAAGAGGAAGATTTTGGTTGGACATCAGGAGGAAATTCTTCACGGAGAAGGTGGTGACACTGGAACAGGTTGCCCAGAGAAGCTGTGGATGTCCCATCCCTGGAAGTGTTCAAGGCCAGGCTGGATGAGGCTTTGAGCAACCTGGTCTAGTGGAAGGTGTCCCTGCCCATGGCAGGAGGTTGGAACCAGGTGGTCTTTATGCTCCCTTGCAACTCAAACCATTCTGATTTGTTGCTGCTGTTGTTCTCAGACATCCTCATAGGTTTTATTCAGTCCCTGGGTGAAAAAAAACCCCACACCTCTCCTTCACAAATAAACATTATGCTGGTATATGAATAATGTAATAAATTCAAAAAGAAAAAACAGACAAAAAAAACCCCAAAAACCCCAAAACCAAACACAATACCGATTTTCTTGATATCTTATGGACACAAGCTGCATTTGGGAACACATTTTGGAATTTATGGTAGTGGAATTAAAGCTGTCATCTTTTAAATGTTTGCAGATCTTTCAGAGTTGATGGATTGCTAAAGTGTTTGCATATAATGAATATGAGATTACATAGATAATGCAAAGCATTTCCAATTCTAAGCTGATGTCTCCACTCCCATCCTTCACCTTTCTTGACTTTCTTTCTCTGAAGAGTAAAAATAAAGAGAATGTAAATATATATATATTTATTAAAAAAAGGCAGCTCTAATTTTCAGGTGATGATTCAGAATGTAAAGGAATATTTACTTCTAAATCTTACTTTTAAAATATTTTCCATTTAATTTAAAGTGAAAAAAATCTACATCAGTGGCATATTAAATTTTCTACCTTATATGTAATGGGAGAAAAAATGGCATAGTAGTCATCAAACTTTCCATTTTCTCTTGACAGCCTGTTATCCAGTAACAAAAGTATGTGTTTACTTCTGATTTGAAGACTTAGTTAATTGCACAGTAAAGTTAAATAGCAAGGTAAACTAAAGCTTTAGATTATGACATGCTAAAGCAGCATTATACAGTATATGCTAGTACCTGTTGTGCTTTTAATATGGCAGGGTTGGTAATAGCAGTCATGTTTCTGTGTGAAAAAAGATGGCCAAAACCACCTTGATTTTTGACAGTCAAGACACAGCATATTAAGCCTCCGAGGGGGTTATTATGATCCCATTGAATAAATATGGTCAATCTAAGCTCTCTGTTTCCTTTGTTCTTTTATTCCCCATTTTCTGGTCTGCCAGTTTTTTTGTGCTGTTCAGCAGCATCCCACTGGCAAGAACGGCACCAGTGTTTCTCAGCGACATTTCTGTTGTTTTACTGTTGCACTGTAATTTGCTGCTGTATGACAGCAAATACTTTTAGGTCAGATTCAAAGCTGAGTGAGAGTGATCTTGTTGAAATCTGTATCTGATTTATAGATCACTGCCTTAGGAAATTCTGTCTGGAAACCTGTTTTGATGGACAGCACTTCAAGATACGACAGGCATAAGCACATGCATCAGAAGAAGAAAAGCAAAGAGCTGACTCCCCATAATGTGTCTTTCTGCTAAATGATCTTTTGCTAACCTGAACCATCCACAAGGGTATTGCTTCAATTTCTCTCCACATTAGATTTTCTGCATGTAAGTTTCTCACAGTTAGGATATCTGGTAATTTCAGTTCTTACACTATAGTGAACTGTTATCACATTACATACTTACATCAATTCCAAATGGTGCTTGTTGCAAGCCCTTGAGCATGTTAAACCTGTTTCTGACATGTTATGACACAGCTGCCCTCAAAAGCTGTGACAATCTAAGCAATTCAGTAGCTCCTATGATCAGAACCTTTATTCTGAAGAGCGCTTCAGTATCAGCAGTGTTGCAGATCACTCAGCAGTGTGAGAGCATTGTACTAACAGCGTATAAACAGGCACAGTACAGCCTCAAACCGTTCTGAATGTAAGCATGGTCTGCATATTTGAGCTTGGAGAATATCAGTAATGAGACACTTCAGAGAGGAGGGGCAAACAAACATGCTACATATGTTTGTTCTTCCCCAACTATTGATCATGTGGGTTTTTCAAGTGTCTGCTCAAAAATACTTTCTGCTGAAGGATAACTGCTGTCACATAACATTAACTAATCAAATCTAGTAAACAAATATCATACTGAGGGGGGTTAGAAATAAATTTATACCAGTTATATCAGAGCAATTCCTTTTACCTTTCAACCCACCCAGGCTCCCACAGAAGGGAAGGAATAGAGGTCAAGGGCTTATCTTTTTTTTGGCTACATTTTTTCTTTTCTTTCTTCTGTCCTTTTGTCTCACCACAAATCAATATGGAATGAGATTGGCTTGCTGGACAGTGAACCGGTTCCTGATGAAAACAAATTGAATGACAGTAGAAAGCAAAAAATAGAGTGAAATACCTTACATGGTGAAAAAATGCAACTATGTTAACCATGCTATTAGACCTCCTCAAAGAAAATGGTTTAAAAAGCCATCACAGCTTTCAGTGTCCATCAAATTACTCAGTAGAGTACATAGGACTATTTAAAAAAAAAAGTTAAAAATGTATTTTTTTTTCCTTTTACTATCTTAAATGTATACAATCACTAGTGGTGGAACAGCATTTACTGCATTCAGTTACCAAATTAAGATAGTTGTCATATTCATGTCATAAATAAAACACCCACCCACTCAGCCTTGAATACCCACAGGCCCACTTTTCAGTGACTGACAGCATGTGCTCTGTATGCATGACTACACTAAAGTTAGGTTTATTGTGTGCCATAATAATGCATATTAAAGATGTATATCATGAAAGGATAAAGAGTTCTGTGATTTGTATTGTTTTCTGCATTATTCTCAAGCCTAAGGGATTAGTTGATGTAAACTATACAGAATCTCCACATTTTGTAGATGAGTTAGTGAAAACACAAATGAGAGCATCCAATATGAAACTGAGAAAAAAGATTGAAGGCTCTGCTGACTTGCAAAGTGAATGGTGCTGGTTCACACTGTTATAAAATCTTCTTTCCTTTGTGGCATCTCTCTCTTCCCTGACAATGAAGTGTGTCTTTTCTGCGTAACAGCAGACTCATGCTTCCATAGTGAGAAGGTATGGTTGTAGAACCAGCATCTTGTTTGACTTCTACTCTATCACAGGCCATTTCCGTTTCACTAAGCCATTTTGATAGCCTTTAAACACATTTTGATGTGTTTAAAGAAAACACATATTCTTCATCTTCTCTGAAGCCCATACTATTTGTTTAAATACTTTAACTTTGGAGATGGGAAGATTAAGAAGTGACCATCACAGCAGAGGTTCTTTAAAGTGTTTGGAATCACCTACTGCGTAAAGCAAGCTGCTGAGCTGGATATCAAGCCCCGATATCCCCAAACACGAGTAGGTGTGGTGGGTCCCAAGAGGAAAATAAGCATTCAAATGTTCATGTACAATTCAAAGCATCAGAATTTTCCAAATATGAAAGTTCATAGTTAGCTGCATCTCACAAAAAGTGTTTCCTGTCTTATGAGCAGGAGGTGATTTATACATGACTTCGGGTGATTTGAACTGAACTCTCCACAGCTCTCCCACAGCTTCCTGAAATATACAAACAGCTTTTAATCTGTGAGGCAATTTGTAAATAAAAAATAATTTTTTATGTTCAATAAGCAAAAATTCATTTGTTCATTATTTATAAAAGTCACCTTAATTTCACAGAAAAAATGGCAGTAAAATCAGAACAGTATGCTCCTATTTACAACAGAATTTTTATAAATCCTTTCCCTGCTAAGTTATCCTTGATTTTTAGCTGTTTCACCAGTACTTGCGGACTGCAGCCTGCTCAGAATAGTGAGTGACTTGCTCCTAATTCAATAAGTGGTTCAACCATAGAGCACTGACAGCTGCCTTTGTGAAATCCAGTATGAATTGACTTGTGAAAGTCAATTAGAATTCAGTATTTGGTTAGAGATTCTTATGCACACAACATCCAGACACCTAGTCAGTCAGATTCTCTCAGCACAGATGTGTGTGGATTTATTTTACCTGCAATTTGTTTATTTACCCTATCACAGTATGAAATCCTTACAACGTTTAATCCATTGTCCTTCAGCACTAGAGCTAGCATATTCAGCCCCCGCTGCCATTTTTTATCAGTGTGCTGAATTCCTTCTTGTAGATAATTGTATTACAATATGCAGTAAATCCATAGTGGTATAAGCAGTCTAAACCCAGCTCAGTACTTCTGTTTTCTTTCTTACTGAGCAATGAAGAATTGATTCCTCCACCCCATGTTACTGTGAGTCCTTCAAAGTCAGCTACAGCCATTCCTTGTCAACGTAGCTGAAGGCTGTTAGGGGCGCGTAACAAGCATGGCACGGCTGGCACAGGTTCCATCAGTGCAAACATAAAGTATACGGGGATTTTTGTTGCATGGTAAGTAATTTACTATTGCAGACACAATGTCGACCAAAGAAAACAAAACAATTGAAGTAAGGTTCTAGATTTTCATAGATAAGAAAAAAAAAAAAAAAGGATGGATTGGATCTTTCAGTTGTCAAGAGACCCGGAAACTAAAATAAATAGACAACAAAACAAATTGTTTCCAAGTATATCTTCCAGGATTTCTGCTTGAGAAGCTCTGAAGCTGTACATTTTCAGGCTACTGAAGCCTTGTTTTACTCTCTAGACTCGCCTGTAACACACTGCTGT
>NW_010223616.1:39993-72869 GCF_000690775.1 Eurypyga helias | reverse complement strand
TTCATCTTCTGTTTCTTCATTCCCGTTTTTCCCTTCAGCGTGGCAGATGAAATTGCAGCGTGCTTTGAAGTCATCACTGTCACTAACCTTGTTTCTTTTGCTTTTGTATTTTGGGAACAGAAATTTAGCCCTTCTCACTGCTGTTACAAAACATAATTAGCTGGATATTTCTGAAGGTACTGCTCAGTGTCAGGGAGCATGGAGGGCAGCCTCGCAGCCACAGCCATCCCACCACCCCAGCCAGGCATCCCCACCAGCCAGGGTTAGCCCTAGCTCCGGGCATCGGGCACCTGCTCTAGGAACAGGGATGGGCCCACATTTGGATCAGATTACCTGACCCACTACTTACTGACTCTGGAAGAAGACTTCTCCCAGGGCCATGGGAGGTACTTCTGGAAGCACATCATAGCAAAAAGTTTCCTAAATACAGGGCTGCTATCTTCAGTAATATATTAGTAATGTTTTTGAAAATCCATCTATCTTCCTCTGGTGTCCCCGCCTCCTTTTGAGACTGACTGAGAATGTAGTCTGAAATGCTGTATTAGGTATTTTAATAAGATCTGAATATGTGATAACTACCTGCAAAAATATGAATTATGTTCTCTTGATATAGAGCCTGATTTCATATAGCCTCTATTATGGTGCAGATACTCTTCATTTCTACTGTGTTTATTATTCTTGTCAATATCTCTTTTAATTTGCACTGGCATTCTTCACATAGAAAACCTTTTCTTGTGTCTTTGACTTACCTCTGCAAACCTTAATATGTAACCTCAGGTGGTTGAATTTATCCCATTTCTCCTCTCATTTTCTCATCACAAAATGCCAGAATTACAAATATACACTCTAAAGAATCCCAGGTTTTGATGTAACAGAAATTGAGTAAACAATGGTACAGCCCAGTCTACTTTCCGTTTAGCTGTTACTGAAAACACTCGGTATTTTAAACAGTGCAGCTTCACTTGGCAATATTACAAATAGATGGGCACATTTCCGGTCAGTATGTTCCTGCTCCAGGGCAGAAATATTGTGCTTTGTTGAACTAACAAAAAGTTTATTCACTAGGCTGTACAAGTGTCAGTTTATTGCTGCCTTTCACAATGGAAATTACAAAATCTAACACAGTGAAGAAATCTGCATATATGTACCATGCATGATTGTGTCTCTTGTCCTGTAACCACGCCATTTCCAATGAAATGCAATACATACATTTTATGATGGTTGTCAACAATGTTTGTCTATCTCATCATGGATCTTCATGGGGAATTTGTCTTCCTTTTTATTTTTTTTAATGTTCCCAAGTGTACGGGAACCACGTATCATTTTTATAGATAGAAATCGTTCGTTTTGGTAGCAAGCTGCCCAGAGGCAGAATTTTATAGAATCATGGAATGGTTAGGGTTGGAAGGGACCTTAAAGATCATCTAGTTCCAACCCCCCTGCCATGGGCAGGGACACCTTCCACTAGACCAGGTTGCTCAAAGCCTCATCCAGCCTGGCCTTGAAGACATCCAGGGATGGGGCATCCACAACATCTCTGGGCAACCTGTGCCAGTGCTTCACCACCCTCTCTGTGAAGAACTTCTTCCTGATATCTAATCTAAACCTCCCCACCTTCAATTTAAACCCGTTATCCCTTGTCCTGTGACTACAGGCCCTTGTAAAAAGTCCCCTCCCAGCTTCCTTGTAGGCCCCTTCAGGTACTGGATGACTGCAATATCAGTCGTATCCTCTAGCAAACATTTGTGTTTGTAAGTTGCTTAGGTGCAGCTCTGTGTCTCCTGGCAAGAAGTATTATTTTAAATGTATGGGTACTATAGTACAGAGTGGTGGAAAAGAGACACATGCATCTTGTGTAAGTGTTCCTGTGTAGCAAATGCACAGACCCAAGGTCACAGGCTTCAAGTGGTTTTGAGGGAGTCTGGCTAGTCACCCTGGGCCAGTGGGACTAGATTCTATGAGGCGTTTCGCTCCGTTCACAGTGAGCACAGCAGTGGGCAGGTGGGCTGTCTTGGTGAAGGTGAATAAGAAGATGGGTAAATTTCTCCTGAATTATTTCACAGTAAAAATCTCAGAGTTTAGCAATAAACCACTGGTAGGCACATCAGCTTGTTAGCAAACAAACCCACCCAGTCCTATTTGTATGGAATTGCTGTTAACATACACGTGGATGAGTCCACTTTGGATAACAACAACAGACCTTGCAGCTATCTGGGCAGGGCAGGATTTCAGGAAATGGCATTGCCTAAGCTGCAAGTGGGAAATCTGAAACAGCAGTGTGCTGCAGACAGCTGAATGAGGTGGTGGAAAGCCTCTCCTCGGGAATCCAGAGGTGGCTAAGGAGTTGCTCTAGGTGACAAGCCAGTGGAGCTTTGCAAAAAGACTCAGGACTGAGCAGCTCATAGCAAGCAGAAAGTTATTTCTTACACTTTCTAGTTATATTTTGCACTGTCCAGCACACCTGGGTACTTGATACTAACACCCATTTATTTTATGTTCTAATAAAACCTTGTTTTTGCAAAACTCTTCTTGTGTTTTTGACTTCTTTTTTTTTTTTTTTCCAGAGAAGATGCTGTGCCGGGGCAAAGCACAGAGCAAACTCCCCTCAGACAAGCTCAGTTATCCGCCCTTTCCGTTACTTGAACCTGGGCCGCTCCCCTCGCCAGCTGCCCTTGCTGATGGCTGCAGTGCCCGGGTGAGAGGTGATGAGTGGGTGAGGGGTGACAGCTGGGGCAGGTGGAAGGGAAGCAGGTGTGGCTGAGGCTGGCTGGTCCTGGGGGTGTGGGCTGTGCCTCAGTAACAGGTTGTCTAAAGCAGCTGTTTAAACTGACTCTTCTAATCTGGTAAATTAAAGTTTTGCTATGCAGAGAATTTAGTAGCTGGGGATGGCACTATCTGCCCGTTTCCCATCTCGAAGAGATGGAGCAGTTGGAGATGAGCATGGAGCTGCCCACCCCCCCTCGGGCTGGGGGTCAATGCACCTTTGTGGTGGCCTCGGGCACTTGCTGGGCAGCCTGAGACCGGTCTCAGGCCGGTGTGGCTGGAGTAGCTGCAGTGTAGTGTGAGCAGCCCTGGGAGAACCGAGCTGTCGTTCCTGCTGCCCTTTCCTGGGTATGGAAAGCAGAAGGTAGGAGCATCAGTGATCCGTTGTGTTTGAATTTATTATTATTTAAGATTATGGCAAATGCTAGGTATGTGCCGAGATGCAAATTGTGATTTCTCGTCTTCCCCAAAATATATATAAATACCATTAACCTGTGCCCTGTTTATTTCTTTTAACTTCCTAATTTACTGTGGTGGTTTTATAGTGCCTTTTTATTATTATAGTGTCTAAGTGTAGTGGGAGAACATATATCTTGGATTTTTTTGATAATGAAACCACTCTCCCTAGCCCGGAGATAATGGAGTCTGCTTCCCTCCTTTTATAGACCTATGTTTTTGTTTGTATGAGTTTCCTGCTCTCTCCCTTTTCCACCTGGTCTTTCTCACCTGCTGCTTTTAGTAGGACTGCAATGTACAGCTGAAAGGCTAAAACCCAGCAGAGTTGTGACCCTGAATCAATATTTCCTTCTTTCCATTTATTAAAAACTTTTTCCTTGGCACTGTGTGCTGCCTCTTCCTTGAAGCTTTATGGCTGTCTTGAATGCTTATGGCATAAAACGTAATCCCTGATAGACCTACAGCTCTGCCCAGGTGGGGACCGTAGGAGAGGAGGTAGGACTGGCACTGGAGTCCTGGAAGCTCTTCTAGGAAGTGAATCTTATTTGAATCAAGGTAATGAGGACAAGGCATTCAAGTCAGGGAGGTGAGCTCTGTGTGCCGGTACTTGCAGTTTTCCTTCAGCAACTTACAATCGAAGGAGATGCTGTCTCCTTATTTCTGTCTCTGAATCGTCTATCCTTGCCACGTTTTTTCAGCATGTTTCCCATTGTAATCCTCTGTATTTTCTTCCCATCTTACTCCTTCTGTGACTTTCTATACATGATAACCCTTCATATACTGTCAGCTTGCTCAGCCGTCTGAATAGTGATAATGATCATGTTGAAATTGTGGGTGCACAGTAGGCAAAGGTGGCATGCTTATGCCTCTGTGGGCCAACCTGTTTACAAACCTTCAAACTTGGAAAAAAGGCTTGTCATCAATAGCTTGTTGTTGTTTATGCATTGATGAAGCAACACTTGCATCTCAGCAGACTTTAGCTGCTGCAGAGCTGGAATTGTTCCTTTAGTAGCAGATGTGCTGGCCAGGGTGCTTACAGCTACATAAAATGTGCCTGTTCTACGACAGATTTCTGCCTCATCATGCAATAAAAACTATACTTTAAACTGCTCCAGTGCAAGTCATGTGCTCATGTAGGTGTGTTTTCAAACATAGATATTTATATACATAATGTGTGGTGTCCTGTGGGAGCGGGGGGAGAGACAGAAGGAGACTGATCTAATAACACATGCTGTAGCTTCTGCTTAATTTGCTGGGCAAGAGCAGCATAAATCCTGTCTGCCCTTCATTGAGAAGAAAATAACTTATTTTTTGAGTAGCCTTAAGGGGATAAATAGGTCTCTGAATATCCTAATACTTCTTTTCCTAGGCTCAAATTATTTAGAAAAGTTGTATTGTCTGTCTTCCTATTTTTCACCTGCTCTCCTAGACTGAGCTGTTCTGCAGGCTGTCAGGAGCACTAGCTGCAGGATAGGGCAGGTGCCCACCAGCTAATTACCAGCAGCATCTCGCTTTCTGCAAGCTGTTAGTACCCATGGAGATGGGGAGTCTGCTGGTGCCTGGCCGAGGGCTTGAGCACAGGAAGTTCAGTGATGTGGTTTGGAGAAGGGATGGGGAGCAGAGTGGCAAGTCATCCAGTTACACAGGTGGGTGGGTATATATAGGTTTCTGGGGGTGTAGGTGAGCATTTAACTGGTTCAGGTGCATGTGGAACTTCTCTCTGATTCGGCTTGGGCTTCCCTGACCAACACTAAGTAACTATTCCCATCTGTGGGTGTCCAAATAAATGAAAAATCTAGTTCTTGGCTGCTGATGTGCAGCTTTGGGACACCTCTCGAACATGAGCTTTCACCTTTCAACCCACACTTGAGGATCTTTAGTTAGAGAAAACATGACTTTTTCCAATTAAAATTTATTCCTATTGACATACTCTGTTTTGAATATGCACCTACTTCTTGAAGAAAAGTATCACCTGCGTAATCGGATTTTAATGTTAAAGTCAGCTAGCAATAATTTGTATTAAAAAAATGGTGTCCCTTTTGGGTTGAAATCTGTGTTCCTTTGTGAGTAAATCTCTGATGGAGTGGTTACATGCCTTTTCTGCTGGTAAATGCTGCATTCAGTACAGTGGTGAAGTAATCCTGTTTCGTAGTCAAATGTTCATTTTTTCTTAAAGCATGTGATCAAGTGCATGTAATGCAGTTTCCTCATGTTCCGCTCAGAAGCGGTCTCAAAAACATTGAAGACTGTTATTAGTCTTCATGAACACAAGTTAAAAGGTTTTTTGTAAAAAACACAAGCCGAAGGATGCCACGGTGGCCAGTAGATCTTGTACTCAGTAATGTACACATGTACAAGAAGTGGGTTTGTCCTTTTCATGTGGGTAGTTGTTCTTTACTTCAGGCTAGAAAACATTTCCAACAGCATTTCCTGGCTGCCACTATTCCTGTGTCCTCTTGAAAGGGACCCACAGTAAGCATCTGTTCTGGCAATAAGTGATCTCTCCTATTTTTTTTTTTTTAATCTAATGCTAATACTGTTTTTCTAAAGTTAGGCTTAAAAAAATCCCTAGTCACTTACATTTTTCCTTACACTTGCCACTTGAAAAAGAGAGGTCTGATAAGGTTTATTTTTTTGTAGGCCTCTTAAATTGTAGGCCTTTTTTATTTGAGAGTGTAGAATCTTAAATCATGCTAACAGGAGGCCTGAAATGGACACTGGTGGAGAGAGGGGAAAAAAAAACAGGCTGAAACAGATAGTATCTGCTATTTTTAGTTCCTGATGGCCCAGGATTGCTCTTAGCCAAGGACCATTCACAGTGTTTCTTTCTCTCTCTTCTTGCAGCTATCAGTTCTGTGATGACTTAGAAACAAAAATACAAAATAAGGGTATCTGGACTAGATGGACATTACTAGAATCAGGTAGCAATTTGACAGAAAACTGCTTTGCATGATTGCCCTCCTCTGCAGAAGATTGTAGTAGCATGATTGCAATCATTTCTACTGGTCAGTGTTTTTATTATTAACATAGCTGCCTAGGGAGCCAGCCAGGCTTTAGGTAAACCTTTTCCTCAGAACTGAAAGAAAAAGAAGGGAAGAAATTGTCTCTGAGATGTTTTACTGTAGCAGTTTCACATGCTATTTGTGGCATACAATGCAATCAGGTTTTATATTTACTTGTGGTGCTGTCTTCAAATGTGGCAGTTGTGAGAGCTGCTTCTATAGAAAGCTGCTTTCTATTATTGTGTGGTTAATCCTCCCTTTAAAATAATAATGAAAAAAAAAATTAAACCTCCTAGTGTCTTCTGTTTGCATAAGTATTTGTATCCCTGTTCTGAAGATTGTCATTGTTAAGCAAAGCTAAATAGATCTTAGATGTTTTAGTTCTGTAGTCAAGATAACTGAATGGTACAGTAACTGTATACAGACAGGTACGTTTGGATGGTGCTGTGGGACAAAGAGGGTGCTCTCTTTGTAGTGAGGGTAGTAAAAACTGGCCAAGTTTTAACCTAACTGATGGGCATTTTCAACTGGAAAAAACCATTTAGAGGTTTGTTTTTTAAATGCTCTGAGTATATAATGTAAACATTTGGCTTATTTTACAAGCTCACTTTGGGTAACTGTTGCAATTAAATACTGCCTTCTGAGGAGAAGAGGAGGTTGTATCTGTCTTTCAAATTACATGTCTTGGAGAAAAAGAGAAATTTAAGTGAGAAAAACCTGAGAACTCGAGACCCTTTCACTTCTGGGAGTCCTATGCTGAAGTGGCTGTTGTGTAAAATACAACCGTGACCCTGAAAGTTAGCCCTCTGAAGTACATTTTGTGGCATCCACCTAGCCTACAGCTTGCTCCATGTCCTCCTAAGGAGCAGGAGCTTCTTGTAGTGACAGCCTGTTTGCAGCCACCACTTCCTGAGGAATCTGGCTTGGGAACGTGCTTAGTACATATGCTGGGTCTGTGCGTGACAGTAAATGTGGACCTAGGGAAGTCTTTCCCTAACTTAGAGCATCTTCTCATAAGGAGAGGTCAGTGTTCACCCTCCCTGCCATTAAATTAAACCGGCTGGTCTAAGTTTCTGTTCAGGAGCTTTACTGCTCCTAGGCTGATAAGGTGACAATGTGTGTCTTTCTTTGGCTTAGTGCCCTTGATGAGCTTCTTACTTGAACTAGAATTTGTGAAATCTTCAAAGCGCTTTCTTTCTTCTGTTAAGAGAAATGAGTTGCTGAAGTCCCTGAAATGTTTGGTTTTCATCCCTGTGCAAGATACTGATGGATACCCTCTTTTCATCCCTTAGGTAATAACTTGCTTTATTATTGCACTGTAGTGAGATAGGATTAATGTAAGTTACAAGTAATAACAGAATATGAAATAAAACAACAATAAGCACAAGAGCAGAAGTTAAAAATAGACTCGGGAATTAACCTAGTAGTTTGAGAATTGTATGCATTTATAAAATGGTTGCAGCGATGCTTAAATATATTTTTCTTTGTGATAAAGAATGTATTTACAAATACTACACATACAAAATTCACCAGGGATATAAGAACTTGAAGAATTTCAAGTGTTCAGTGAGAGGAATGAAAAAATTAACTTTTGTCTCAGGTTGTCAGCTTGAATAGACCATTGGCTGTATCTGTAATAACTATGGGATAGCTAATAAAGGTGCAATAAAAACACAAATCCAATTGCTCTTTTTCTCTTAACCTTGTCCCACCATTCTTGTCAAATTTGTTTTTTCTACCTAGGTCTTTAGTTCCTTTCCAAACCATTCCATGTGCTCAGGAAATCTTAAGACTATTCTCATGAGTATACTTGAATTTTCAATTTTGATCATAGGAAATATTGTGAAGTATCACATTTCACGAACTTGTGTTTATGGATTGAAAGCTCTAGATAATTCAAGTAGGCACTGGTGAACATTCAGCCTGAAATCTGGCAGCCTCCAGTTTTTGAAAGGCTGACAACTCAAACCTCAGTGTTTGTTCTGAAAGGCAAGTTACAGGAGAAGGAGGAACTGACCTGAGTGAGCTTGTTTCCTGAGTGTCATCTTTAATAGTTGTTTTCTTCTAATATTGTTAGTAAGCAGGCCAGTGACCTTTAATTGTTTTAGGTTTGTTTCGTGTTTTTTGGTTTTTTAATTTGCGGCCAGTTGTGCTGGCAAATGGCTGTGACTGCTGCCGTACCCCCAGCTCCTGCCAAGCTCTGCTTTACGGGCGCTTGGCTGTGTGTGAGTGCTGCTCTGTGTTGCAAGAAGTGTTAACATGGAAAGAAAACTATGGCAAATGCAAGCCAGATACATTGTGACATACAAGTGTTTATATAGCACTCTGGAGTCAAATAGAACATCATCATTTAACCACATGCAAGGGAGCATATTCTACATCTGCTGTATGAAAGCTTTGGGATTAAACTGGTTTGAATACATTGGAGGCAAATACGGTCTGGGATGATGTTATATTGAAATGCCTAGGATGCCTTTGCTGTAGATACTGTGATGCTGACTGATAATTCTAGGAAAAGTTCCTCGGTTAAGTGCTTCTGGGAATCTTCGTTATACCTGATAATCAGGGAAATGATGTACTTAGATATAAGCAGACTGTATTAAGAAGACGATTAGAATGATTTGCTGTAGAAACTATTCACTAAACTGTTAAAGATGATGTTTGTTTAATCTCGTAAATGCAGTAGAAATCTGGAAGAGCTGAAATTGAAATCCGTTTATTTAAATAGACTTTCTTTAGAAATTATAAATTGAGCATGCTATGCAGAAAACTCAGACTTTTAGAAGTAGTTTCAACGTTAAGCCCCTTTGACAATGCATTCTGTTCCAATCTACAGCTTCTTCACAAAACACTCTGAACTGTTAAATTAGTTGCATCGTGAAATTCTTATCTGTAACTGTTTTGTGCTTCCTCACTGGAGAAAGTTAGGGGATGGGGGAAGCAAATGTTTTCAGTGGCTTCTGTGTCTCTGCTCAGAGGCTGCTTTCTGTGTGGAGGTTGTCTTCATTAGAATTAGCTGACTGTTAGAGGTGACCATGTGTAGCTAGCAGAAAAAGAGAACTAGAAAGCCTAAACTATGAATCTACCTCTATCAATATTATTGTTACGGTCTCAAGGGAATAGAGATGGCTTCAGTCAAAGCATTGATACTCCTTACTTTTTAGTCAAACACTGAGCTCCGTTGCTGTTTTGTTTGTTTTGTAAATAAATGACATTTTCATTGCTCAATGTTATTTGATCACAGCTATTTCTCTCACTGTTAATTTAAGTTAACCTGTCTCCACTAGAACTGACTTCAGTACTCCAGAATCTCTCCTTGGTTTATTGAATGGGTGCTTTGC
Source organism: Eurypyga helias (assembly GCF_000690775.1). NCBI lineage: Eukaryota > Metazoa > Chordata > Aves > Eurypygiformes > Eurypygidae > Eurypyga > Eurypyga helias. Next base: position 63,307 of record NW_010223616.1, on the reverse strand, counting down.
AACACCAGTCCAGATTCTTTGCTTGTAGGGCACGAGCCATCCTCTTGGCTTGAGTGCATTGCCAGCTTAGGAAAGAGATGTCACTCTACAGAGGATGGAATTAGAACAGAGAGTGGGGGGAAGTGGAATTTGGTTGAGGCTACTTGTGGAAATAATGTCGCTTAAATCCTTGTCTGGAATGGGGGGTTGGCACTGTAGAAGCTATGTGGGTGGATTACTCAGATCTACAGACTAAACAAGAGTGAAATATTTCCACTTGGCTTTGCTGTTACATACAGGCAAAACTTATGTTTTGTTTTAACATGTGTTCCCATGCAGGGTTTGACTGTAAAACTTTGTTATCAGTCCTGACATTTTTTAGAGACAACCATAGCATATTTTGGTTTTAGGTCTATTAGTGAAATCAAGAGAATAGGAAAGCATAAGGTAGTTGCCTTTCTATTGCCTTTGTATCTTATTTGAGTTTCCTTTCTCAAACATACCTTTTATGAAATCTAGTAAAAATAGTTCTTCAATTTGTTATAAGTAAAAAAACCAATGGTTTATACTGTACACAGTCCTGTATGCTCAAGAACCATTGAGATTAAAAAGACTGTAGGAGGAAGAGTAGGATTTTAATTCTTTTTCAGATATGGCAGACTTACACTTTCTGTCTGTTCTTCTTAACTATCTTAAGAGGTGGTCAGTAAAGGAAGGAGCATGATGGACTGCTGGGAGAAAGAAATGGAGAAGCAGCAGACTTGGTATCAGCTTTGCTGTAATCTTCCAGTGTAATGATTTATGGTGCATTGGCATCAGCTGCTAGGGTTTTTTTTTTTAGATTTAGTTTGGAAATGGCCATAACAGCCTACTTCCAGCAGAATACTGATTCTTTGAAACCTTTATCTTGCCATTCTTGCAGTAAATTCTGTATAAACATACAAGTTTGTTTTGTTTTTCTGGTAAAAATACCTCTCCTAGAATGGTGTGTTATTAAATTTATCCCTGTGTTCCCACCCGTGCTGCCCCCAGATCTTAACCACTGGCATCTCAACTCAGCTTAGAAGAAATAAAGAAGCAGCTCTTAAATGTATGGTGAGAGAAGAGCTCCCTCTCTAGACTAAAAGCACATCTGAGTAGTGGCAGATTGAGGTCTGTTTTCTATTGCTGACAAAGTCAAAGGTGTGAGTTGCTCTTTTTATCTTCAGCGAGACCTATGGAAGGGAGACAATTTACTCCTTTGAGGGAGTTGCATTTGGTGCATGTTACAGCTGGATGACAAAGACTTTGAAATTGAGGTCATAGGGCTTAAGTTGTCAAGACTGATGTACTTTTCTGATTTGTTTTGTGGGTTGTTTTTTTTTTTTCTTTTTAGTTTCATGATCTTTCTTTAGTGGAGCCTTTTATCACTATAAATATGGAGGTTTTATTTGTCTACCTCTGGAGCACAAACATACCAGTAATCTACAACAGTGTCTGAAGCTTTAAAGACTTTTTTATTTATAAATCAACATACTTTAATCTTTTCCATGTTTTCTTCTGAAATATGAATTTCATTGGTTAACACCATCCCACCCGACCCCTGTTTTCACTAAGAATGAAAATAAGCATACTGCTGAAAAATGGCAGATTATGAAAGTGTATCATTAATGTTTTGTTTTGAAACAGTTAAAAATATTACAAGGCCAAGTATCGCAGTTGTGACTTGAGGCAATGCCTAGTTGCTCATAGGTTCTATCTGGCTAGCATTTGTTTGCTCCTTGGTGCAGAGTGGAATGAATGGCACCACCAATAGATGCTGTGATTTTGACTTGCTGGTGAATAATATCATTTAAAAATATCTCGGAATAAAATAGCCCCTTATGCTTGTCACAGTGCTTATCGTTTTCCTGCTTACAGGAAACAAAAGCAACTTGAGGTCAGTGAAATGTGTGTGTGAATGTGTATCCTAAAGATAGCTCAGGAGCCAATCCTGTGCAAGTAAGGACACAGAGATGATGGATGCTGAGGCATCACTGTGTTCTCAAGATTTTTTTCATAAGTCTCTCAAGTGAAATTTTAAATGAATTACTAATTTTGGAAGCTAGTACATCCTGACCTCTTCTTTCCTATCTCCTTTGGTACTGTCCTCATACAAAGATATCAGACTGCAATCTATTGGCTGTTTATTAGTAATGACTTTTCTTGCTTCATGCTGGTCTACTTCTCAATGTTGTCAAGTCTGGAATAAGCATTTAGTTACTTATGTGCCACTACAGATGTTTGCCTGGACCCAGATGCCTTGCTTATGCTGGGTTAGCCTTTGGTTTTAAGAAGATCAGATCAACACTGGCTATGAATAGTGATGATTTTTTTTTTAATACATTTTTGTTGCGTTGTGCAAGGTTCATATTAGTTCTTGTCTAACTTTAAATAGTTTTTTAAATGCTTTCTAAAATGCTTTCTAAAATTCTTCCATCTTGACAGGTAATTACTATAGAGTGGTTGGTTGTGTAAACTGAAGAAAATGTTTCTCACTGTATTATGTCCCTGCCTGGCAGACCATGTTTATCTCGAATGTATCCAGTCATACCTTCATCTTTTCATACTTGAGCCTTGGTCTCATTTTGCATGAGGTAATACCTAGCATGTGACTGCAGGAGTTAAATAATTGAATTAAATTATCCAATTTCTATGTAATGAGATAAGGAATAATTAGTCCAAACTTTCAAAAATAAAATTAACAGCAATAACCTCTCTCAAAATAATATTTGGCAGGCCTAAATACCTTGATGGACAGTTAGACAAGCAAGCTAACTGGCAAGTCTGCGAGTCTGGGCTCTCAAAATCAATCGTCAGTAAACAACAAAGCTGTCAGGAGGGTAAGTAGGTCAGGCTTATGCTACCAGACTGACTTTACTTTGTAGCTATAACAAGCTGGTGTTTGGCCTATACCCCAAGAAATAAATAATTAGTGAATAAATCCACTACACCAAATAGTCCCCTAATACGATGTGCTACTAATGCTTTCCTAGGTACACTTATTGACCACTGCTAGTCATTATCATTAATTGAATGGTGGCTCCCTTCAGCTGTTGTCTGAATCTGCTGTACCAATTTAGCTAATGCAGTACTTGCACTCAAAACTGTTAAATAATGATGCTCTAAGGTTAGTTTAATCATCAGTTAAGCATGGAAAGCTGAAACACCATACCAGCTGGTATGCACAGGTACTTAGGGCTGTGTAGCTATGATGTGGCTTTGCTCAGCTGTGTAAATGAGACCTGTTCTAGCATCACCTTACTGAAGCTCTGGAAATGTTCACCTGGCCAAGGGTTATAAACCTTCTCTATTTAATGTGTGTGACTGGACAGGTATATGGAATGGATGTTTTGCAAGCAGATAGAAGGGGATGATGGGTAAATGCTTCATGTTTCTGGAGGGCTTCTATTATATCAAATTGGATACTCTACTGGTTTTTCCCAAACTCTCAGACAGGCAAGTGATGCATCTCCAACATTACATTGTTACATTTAGATATAAAAGGTCACTTATGTCTTTTCTCTTAGTAAGTGAAAATTTATTCACATGTCAAATCTTTCATGTCAGGGAGAATCCAGATTGTGGACTCAAAAGCTTTTCATGTCATGTTTCTAATTACGTCTGTGACTCATTCTCATGAATAATATATCAAGCTGCATATTAACAACTAATCTAGCTAAATCATCAATTTACAGTAAACCTGGGCTGCAGCAACTTCAGTAAAAAAAAAAGTCAGAGGCTGCAACATTTTTTTCCAACAGCTGTTAAAACTTCTGTAGTGTCTCTGGGTACTAAACTCACAAAGCAAGTGCTTAGATGGATGTTGCAGTACTTGGGGCTGAGTGAATTTGATTAAAATCTTCACATGAGATTTTTAAAAAGGACTTTTCCGTTCAAGCCAGAGAAATTCCCTCAGTTTAGATATGAATTAGTTTCCTCTGTGATCTGAAGAGAAGACTATTTGTTCAGGTTCAGACTGAAGTGCTGTGTGTGATTAGAATAGATAGGCGTGGGTTTTTTTGGTAAGAAACTGATTTGTTTTATATCTGTGAGTGCTGCAACAAAAAGGTACCAGCTAATAAATTATTACAAATATTTTAAACTGAAATGAAATCACATCACTTGTTGCTTGACCTCAGTCTTGCAGAATATTTTTGAGGATTTTCCCAGCTCACTTATTAACATGCCTGGTGGGACTGTTGTGGATGTCACTGGTGTTTTTTGTTTGTGATAGAGCTGACAGTTATTGTGAAACAGCTTCACTCCATCATGTGGTGTTCATCACCAATTAGTCATTTGACAGCTGTAATTTCTCAGTGCTTTGGATCACTATTCTAACTGTAGATTATCTTTGAAAGTATCTTGAAAAATGTTGTTTTTTCCCACTGTTGTTTGTTTTCTATCACCTAGTTCATGATAGGTTGTTGGCATGGGCATATGCTTCCTTCCTAGTTTATTCTGTAGACTGAATGATATATTCCTGCCACTCCCTTTGTCTTCTTCCTGCTGCTCCTGTACCTTCTCCAAAGAACTGGGCTTACAGGAGGCTCCACTTGGTGACTGGTTTGTGTGTTAGAACAGAGAGAGAAAAACTATCTGTGCCTGGTTTTTCGGTCTTCCCAAATGTTTTTCCCTTGCCACATCTGTTGACTTTCATGCAGTAAGAGAGCCTTTGAAAAGGATACAGCTCAGATGTACCTTCTGTCAGACACTATCAGAATAATGAGGTTTGGAGAAGACAGGTACCATGTGTTTGACTCTTCGTGCATATGTATGCTCTCTTCTGCATACATGTTACTTCTGAGACTGTAATCCAATAGATAACACCTCACCGGAGATCTGTTACTGTGAGAATGTTTACAGCATAGCCATGAAATATGGAGGCTTTTGTGTAGGTCATGGCTTAATCTAGCTAGGTTATCGGATGTGATCTGATTGTGCATGGACCACTGTTGCTAGTGAGGTCTTGTATGGGAATGTGAGATGTTAAGCTAAGGTGGCTTTTCTGTTTCAGGTGGAGTAAAACTGGCTTACAGATAGGCTCTGACAGCAAATAGCAAACATAGAATGGTATAGCCAGCATACATTTGGCTAACAAGTTTGAAAGTGGATGACCTGAATGGACTACTACCCAAAGATAATGGGAGATAGCAGACAATAGTTTTCTAATTCACCTTGGAAATAAGTTGATAGGTATTTCAAAAATCAAAATAATATTCTTGTGGAGAAGAAGTAAATGTGATGCTAGTGTCACAGGTTGTTGCACATCGGCACGTGTATGGGATGTAAAGAATCAGTAGGCATGCTTGGCTGTGCTAGACCATGATTGCAAACTACAACTTTTAAGTATCTTTTAAGAATTCTTTTGGTTGCCTTAAAATTTCTGAGCAATAGTGTGGATCTCAAGGCATACTAAAATGGGAGAGACTATTCCGTAACAGTATGGAAGATCCCCTTAACATTTTTATATCTGTAATGAAGGCTTAGGAAAAGTAAAAAGGGGATTGAGTGAATATTATGGACTATTCATTTGGGTTCAGACCTCCAACTATGAAAGAAGAAGGATAGGACATTTCTAAATAGCTAATGTGTGCTTGTCAGAAATATCAGGAATTAGATTATACATGTTAAGTATGGGTTTGACCTCCATCATATTGCACTTCTACCTGCTCTGTTGATATTATCTGAAAAACTGGGTTAGTGATGATTTTTTAACATATGAATCTGAATGCTTTGTACACCTGACAGTTACATGCGTGTACCTCAGCATGCCTGAAAAGTGGCAGTTGACTTAATGGTTACCCTTAAGATTGAGTGTGGGTAATGAAAAGGTGCTAAAAAAGGATTTCCTGAATGTGGGGGAAAGCACCACAATTTTACTGCTTGTGTGCACACCTGTGGAGACTTGATACCATTTTAAAATTTGCCTATAATAAGCCCCAGGTGTAAGACCTTGGACTCGATGATTCAAGCTAATTAGTGAGCTGAAAGATTTAGATTGTTCTAGCAATTAAAAACTTTCACATAGGTTTATGCTCCATTCAACTTGTGGAGCTTGATGCTGTAGTTCTTCAGCAGGTATAATTTTCTCCAGTTTTGAATGAGTAGTGGCTGCATCTTGAGCCTTTTTATGTACAAATAATGAAAACATTAACACTGTTAGCTTGTTGTGCTCTTAAACACATGGGTGAATCAAGTTCATGGAGCATAGGAAGACAAATGACACTTCCAAGGTTGCCAGGAATTCTGCCTAAGCAGCTGTTGATTTAGTTGATCAATGGCAAAGAAAAAAATATCTGTGCTTGATTCCTAGAAAAGGAACAGGATACACTGTCACATGCACTATTTAAATTAAAGACTGTGTATGTGACAGTTGATTTCTCTATTTCAATTGCATCTTAAACTGTATCACATGTTATGAACCACACAGAAATTAACAAATACCTTAGATTAACTTGGTATCAAGCACGAAGGTTAACATCAGTTTATTTTGATGCAGTGGTGATGAAAAATAAGTACTGTCCTTGGAACACTTAAGTAAAGTTGCTTTGAGTATATAGGTTGAGAGCTTCATCTCACTCTGTCTTGTGTCAGTTCTGATGTATTTTGCCTACATCTTGCTAATTTCTGCCTGGCTTTGTGTGCTGAGTTGAGGTTTTACTATTTTTTTCAACATGTCAATCCATTTTCTTTTGCTCCTTTGTTATACATGTGCTGGGCTTTATTTTTCTTACTCACTTTCTGGAAGCTGTTCTGGTCTGTTCACTTTGAGTGGCTGATTTAAGGAAATAGAGAGATGAGGGTAGTAGACAACTGATATGAATTGAAGTGGTTCACCTTTGTCAGAAAAAATCCTGTCTCACAGATGTCTGTCTTGCAAGAAAGAGGAGAAACTGGGCTGAGAGCTAAACTTCAGAGGCCTAAAATAATTAGGAAGAAGCAAAGTGAGACAGTGTCTTGAACAAAGCTGAAAAAATGGGTACCCTTTGGACTCAAATAGGTGCATGGGAGCACCTGATTCCATATGGCTCTGTAGTGGACTGTCAATTTACTCTGACCCATTAACAGGGATAGCAGATATTTAACAAGAGAGAATTCTTAGGGGTATGCTTTTCGAAGAGTAGATATTCAGAATTTTTTTTCAGTTGATAAGGGTGAGAGTGATATCCTTTCCCAAGAGAAATAAAGTTTTTGAGGGAGAAATCTTCAGAGGAGAGAAAAGCCTGTATTGCAGCTAAAATGTTTCTTTTAGCTAAACTGGAAAAAAAGAAATATTTAAGCTCAGCTTTGGAAGTATTAAAATATAAGTAGTTAAATACAAGTAAACTGCCTCTGGGGGGAAATGGTGCTATTAATATTTGAAAAGAGGAAAGAGAATACCAAGTATCATAAAGAGATTGGCATCAGTGTTAGTAGCTACCAGGTAATGTATTTCAAAGAAGTATTGAACTGGCTAGAATCAAAGTCACTTGTACATGCAGAATTTCCAGCTAAAAAGGTACAGGAGGATATGGGTCTGATACAGTCCGAGAGTCTTGGAAGTTATTTGTTATCTGAAAACAGCAGAACAGCCAGCATTGATCTCACTCCAGCAGAAGTGGAGGGAATCAAGGTCATAACAAGGTATGTTCACTTGATCTGCTGAAAGCCTGCGACTGGAAGAAATGACTGGTAACATAAAAGCAGAGAGGCTCTTGATAACTTGCTCCAGAAAGGCAGAAGGCCTGCAAGCTTCTGAGGATTGGAAAACTTTAATCACCTTAATCACTTCGAGCTTTTCAGAGGGATTAGGTGAGGTGCTCTCCTGGCCCTGTGCAGATGTGGTGCCTCCTGGCTTGCCTCTCCTCAGAACACACTTTCTGTGCTGTGCTGAGGCTTTTATGGTGTGTTGAAGCAGCCTCTGACTGATCTCAGTCCTGTGGAAGTACATAATCTTGGAGGGATGGGGAGGAGAAGGAAAGGCACTGGGTGACATGGTTCAGGCATGTATATAGAGTGGATAGCAACAGTGGTCTGTCTGATGACTGCTCTGGAAGAGGAGGGCAAGCAAGCGATGGAAGTCAAGTGCTGGAGCAGGCTTGTTGTCCAGCCTGTGTTTAGCATTACAGTCACAGATGTGAGCACACTATCTTCCTGTGATCTAGTACAGGGACAGATGTTCAGCTGAACTTTAGTGCCCAGGGAGAGATTGTTCCATCCCCTCTGTGAAGATGATGTGCTGTGGGGCACGTTGAGCTGTGCCAAACGATGCACCAAGCCAATCGCTGGGATCAGGTCTCTTCAGGGTAAGGGTCCCCACTTGCTGGGGTGCTGTGCTTGCCCAAGGTAGCTATAACTATGAAATTAAGGGAATAGATTAAAAGCAGTTGTTAATGTTTCTTAAATACAGCTGAATAATTTGGCCAAGTTGCCAACATTAGGACTCGACTTCTAACTTCACTTGTTAAAAAGTACTGAATGTTCCACAATTTCTGTAATATGGTGGGCATTGTAAAGCCCTTTATTTCAGAGGTTACCTATAACACATTGCTCAGTGAGGAGTGTCGTAGCGACAAAGCCTCAACCGGAACGTTTTCTCTTGCTACTGTTGCACTGTTTTACTATGCAAGACTTCCAAGTCTGCACCATATGGCATGGCTATATTGTCCTATAAAGAAGGAAATAACTGTGTATGACTTTTATTTGGATGAGGAAAACTGAAAAAAGAGTCCCAAGAGTTACTCTTCTAAAAGTAAAAGCCAAGGTGTTTGATGTGATGTCAAGGGCTGTTGAAATATGTAATTCATTCCATCTGCTGCCTTTGGTGCATGAGAACAACGCATTGGTGCCAGATGCATATGCCTAAATCTGAGAGAGGAAAAACCTTGGCAGTCTTTCTGTTTACTCTGCTACTTGTAGAGTGCCAGTGAGCCACAATTTCTATTTTATTTTTAGCCCATGTGTCCTGGTTTGCCTGGCAGTCCAAGCTTAGAGGGATGTATGCTGCATGCACTCTCGAGCTTAGGAGGCTTTCCCTATATTGCCAATATTGGAGTTCTGAAAATTCATACCCATTCATCAACTTTCTATAGCCATCTGTCTAGGAATTAGGTAGCTCTGGTGCTCTTATCCTAGGCTCAGTATTACAGAATTTTCATTCCTTTTACTGTTCCTTGGCTGGTCCTACCAAGCTCAGCTATCAGTTATCCAGAAACTGGAGCTAACAGTGAGTTTAGTGACTTAAACAGATACTTCTAAATAATCTCTTTTTAACAATAAAAACTTGTTAATGATGCATTCCTAGATAAAATACAAGGCTTGCTAGCATAGCTGTCTACTCGGCAAGCTTTTGGAGCTCAGTTATATCTCAGCATTTCTAGTTAATGCTTAATAGGTGCTTTCTCAGTATTTCTTGTCTTTTAGGAACTGTCATCTCCTCCCCCCTCCTCTCTTCAAAAATTTCTAAAATACCCAATTAGATAGTTCTCTGGTTTTTGTCCTATGTGCAGAGGGCAAATTCAGTGTATGAAATTCTTAATAATATTAAATCATTCTCCAGCCTTTAGGGAGGCTTACCCTGGGTTGCTATAGTGCTTTGCCGTGATGTGTTACAGTGGTCCAAGAACAGTCAAGTGGACGCGGAACTTAAAATTTTCCTTGAATATTTCATTCATGTAAGTAGTAGCACTTGCATGAGCATTTTTAGATGTGAAACTTTCAATTACTGAATAATTAATAGAAGGATAATTTAATAGAAGGACGAAAAAAATTGAATATCAATAAAATCTTCCTTTTTCCATTTATCAACCAATTATTAAGGAAATAGAAAATTAATCCCATAATAAATTATATTCAATCCTCTCCTCCTTTCCTGTTATTTATGAAACAGTGGTGCCTGGAAGCTGTGCTGTCTGTAACCTGTAGCAAAATGGTTTTGTAAATGCAGTGAAAGCACATGGTGAGATACAGTAAAAGAATTGTGAAAAAGATAACAGGATTAAAAAAAAAACCCAATGCCCAAATGATGGTGGCAGCAAGATGGTTTAGTGTAATAGAGAACACAGTAATACAGCTGCTGTGTCTAAAAATCTTATTTTCTTAGTCTTTTTCTGAGTGGACAAAGTTGCTCATTCAGGTCTGTATACACAAATCCATGGTTTTGCTCTACAGAGGAGAAATAAGAATTAACATCCTAAATAATTTTTGTGGATCTGTGTCTCTGTACCCAAATATAAGCATGCAGGTTGTCTCAAATCGGTGTGCCATTTACAGGATTGAAGCTTGCTGCATCCTTAAACAGCTCCAAGACTTGAAGTCAAATCCACCATGTTATGTGAATCCAAATTGGGGAAGAAGAATTTGATAGCACTTCATGGTTTATTGGCTGTTTTTAACCTGAAGCCTTCAAAGCTGTTTTGGATTTTGCCATTGAGGGCATGGATTCTAATTTCATCTGCTTCATGCAGCCAGTGCTGTTCAGTAGCGACCGATATGTATTTCTAATGTAATGATAATAAAGCCAGAAGCATGTGTGTAAAACCTTAATCTTTCCACTGTATCTCTTGCATGCTATAAGCAGAGCTTAGGCAGCTCCCAACAACAGTGAACTCTTCGACATGGTACTTGTATAATAAGTGTGACTGGTTTCTGCTCCATAAGTGATTCTTACTTGTTTGTTACAAGTGCTACTGCACATCTCACGCTCCAGAGCTGATATGAAGTCATCGCTGCCACTGTGACACTGTACCAGAGTCTATTCAGAGAGAAGTGGAGATGGATTTATCAGATGGCAGGTTTGTTGGGAAACTGAATCACAGCAGGTTAACTTCACTTACCCAACTTGGAACTTAACCAGAAAATAAAGTTGACATTCTCCCTCTAACAGATGTGCTACATGATCTTTAATAACTATAAGTAATCAGCACATCTGCTGAATCTCAGTCAATTGCAGTCATTCAAAGGCACATTTTTCAAATATATTTTTCAATTAAAAGTTCGATAATATGTTCCAATAGGACAGTTAAAAACCTGTTGCCCTTCAGTAAAAGTTCTGGGCTTGTGTGTCAATATTACTGTCAAGAAATTTTCTTTATTTGTATATTTTTTTTTATCAGTAATACCTCATGTAGCTTGAGTACTAGTTTGCTAGCAGCAAGCTGAAACTACTATTTACTAAATCTTATAGAAGGTTTAGGTAGTAGCTAGCAGGTTTCATTGTGCGTAACACGGGAGGCAAGTCCAAGCAAGACACTTGGAACAGGAAATGCTAATTTCAGGACTTCCATAACTGCCTTGGGATAGCATCCTTTTGTTTAGGGAGATTAATGATTAAATTAGTTGAATTATTGAGATTTTTATGTCCATGAGAATAATACCATGGTTTTTTTTAATGTACTTCAGTATATCAATATTGTTTTTTCCCCACACTAAACAGTTTCAGTTATCCATAGACACAGAGTGGAAGACAACTGAAAACACATGGTACCAATAAGTACATTTCAAATTGTTTGATTCCTATAATTTTGAAAATACTTAGGAAGATTTTTTTAATAGAATAAGGAAATTAAAGTTATTACTCTAATTCACTTAGCAGTTTGAACCCATTTATTTGGGGAAGAACTCTTGAGTGTTCACATAGAATAATCTATGTATTACTCTCATATTGGCTAGACACATTTTCACTGGTGTAACTTTTATGTTTTTGTTACATGAAACTAATTTCATAGTGTAGTAAAAGATTGGCTAGAGTAAACAACAACTCTTTGCCTTTCTATCTTTGGCCTTCAGACACTTAAGAGTGTGAAATTCTGTAAACAAAACTTTTATCCTTTGTTTCCTATAAATAGTTAGGTTTACTTGGGTATCTTGTTGGAACATAATTCTTCCCACAACAATAAGAACTTGTTTTCAGAATAGGAGAAGTAAGTGTTGCAGTGAGAAGGCTACTTTTAGAAAGAGGCACACCACCTACCTGAATTTGTTCGTTGGTGTGAAACCTCCTAGAAAATGATTTTTTTTTTAAATTTTTAAGTGTGGGGAGAGGATGCTCTTAATGTTTTTTAGTTAACCCCCAGCTTACAGAAGAATCAAGAATGTTACTACTTGGCTTAAATATTTCTTTAAAAGCATTAAATGAATCTCTACAATTTCCTGCAGGGACAGTGCACAGCAGATTGCTGCTGCTTAAAAACCAAACAAACAAAAACCCAACTGAAACAAACAAAATGAAACAAACAAAAAAACCCCCACAAAACCCCAACACGCACCAGCCTGCAGCACCTCACTTAATTGTTAAGGGAGCACAGAGGTCAAGAAAATCTGTCTTTGGGAGGAAATCTCATAATTCAGGTTTGTCCCGAATGGTGTGTACGGTATGGAGATACCAAAGCTGGCTTTAAAGAAGTTTTTGTTGTCTACTTCCCTTCTCTGGGAGGGGGTGAGATACTCCTGTGTGTGACTCCCTGTAGGATTCTCAAGGGCTTCTGAGAATGTGTGTGGCAGAATAGTTAAGGGGGAGGATCGGTGATTCTCTGTCACAAGCAAAGATGCTAGATATTCCTGTATGTTTTTACTCTTAACTATTGATTTTGTGCCACAAGTTTTTTATCTGGAGCAGGTGTCAGTGTGAATCACCAGAGAACTGTCCTACCCATGTAGTGATTGTAAGGGGTTATACTCTTGAAGTTAAATGCCTGCAAATGGTGCAAAACCCATATAATTTAAAGTTGGAGGGTTTTTTTGGATGTGGTTTTTTGGTGTGTGGTGGTGTGTTCCCCCCACCCCAGTGGGAATATACACATTCTTTTAAAATAATATATCAGCTTACCAGTTGCAGATTTTGTTTGGAGCAATGCTTACCAAGTTATTTTCAGATCTTAGAAATAATCTACACAGTGTCAACCTCTTCTAATATTTATCTAGGCTTACTCTTACTAGAACTATTTTTTTGTGAAATAATAGACTATAAATATAAATCCCAGATGTACTCTCTGAATCTGTAAATTGCTCATTGTGAAGAAAATATGTTTTTTCTGTAAAAATGATGGATTGGTGGAACATAATGGCTTGCTGCTGCTGTTATAGTTAAATTTTCTTTGAAATTATTGAATTTCTTACTGTTTGAAGTAGGTACAGCCTCCATAAGGCTAGACAGACAAGAAAAGTGCATATCTGCAACTGAAATAGGGCAGCTATAAAGAATTCTGATGTTGCATAACTCTCATATTTACTTCTTTTTACTCTGAAATGGAGTGGAAAATGCTGAATGCTCTCTGTAGAGTATTACACATAGAGACGACTTAGATCTACGTGAGCATTAACACCCTTTGCAGTTAAGTGTTCACATATACAAGTAAAAAATAACTGAAGTGCAGATGCTATTTTGTTTTCCTCCTACAAAGAAGAATTAAAAATAGGATGGAATATAATTATAATCTGCAGTGACACTGGTGATGGAACACATTTGTTTTGAAGGAGACGCTGAAAAGACTGATTGCGATTTACAAGAGTGACAATTGTGACAATTGTAAATCGCAGAGATGTTTGCTCCATCCTTTTCAGAGGTAACAGCTCAGCTGAACTGTAGCTGGCTCCTTCAAAGGAATTCTTTAATGGCCAAAGAAGGATTTCATTGCCAGGAAGAAAAGCAGGAAGCAACATTCCATGACAGCTCCCAAGATGTTTGATTTCATAACTGACATGCATATTGGTAAAAACTGAAGTTATCACCACACTTATTGTGCCATGAAAGGAAGAAATTTGGGTCATTCATACATCATATGATGGCTTGAACAATTTTTTCACAATCTGTGATTCCCACGCTGCCTTGTACTGGTGCTTTCCAGAATCATTTGTAGGGAACTCTACACCTGCTGCAGTTTCATCACCTTCTGTCAATGTCATTATTTCTATAAAAAAACACTGGTGAGACTCAGGTCGTCTTGATGCCTTTCCTAGGGGAAGGTATGATCTGGAGAGGTCATAGTAGGGTTAATGGAAACTGAACTGATCGTTACTTTTTGAAGTGTCTTGAGGTGGTGACAATTAGTGTATGCTCTTGGAGCACGCTTACACTGTTAGGGATTTTTTTGCCTCAAATGGTGAGAAGTGTTGTATGGATGAGTGTTTTGCTGTTTGACATGTAACAAGAGGTGTGTGTAGTGAAGAGGGAAGGTGACTCTCAAGCTTAAGCCTTCTATGGATATCAAACTTTGAGAACCTGACAACTGTGGTTTGTTTTGCGTAAGGGTTTTGTAGCCCGATGCAGCATGTACTCTATAGGGATGTCTCCATGCAGTCTGACTTGAAAGCAGCCTTTTCACTAGTGGAGGTGAAAGCTTCATTTGTATAAGCCACGCAACACAGTGCAGAAATGCGCCACCCTGCAGTGACATCTGAGATCTGTTACTGTATTTAGTGGAGGATGAGTTGTTAACATGAACCTCAAATGTCGGCCACAGGTCGCACCAAAATGCGAAATATAGTTATCTCTAAACAGAAGGTTAAGGGTTCAGTGAGAACTGCCAGTTACTTAGGAAGCAATCAAATACCTGTGAAACAAATTTTAAAACCTCCAAGTACATAATTTAGTTACCTCCAAAATTTGTTTTTGGCTGGCGTTGATAGTAAACACTACAGTTCGTTCTTATAACCTTATTTTTTTGTTCATATCACGTAGCTCCTTTGTATGTGAAAGGAACCATTCAGTATAGAAGACAGGTAGGAGGGGAGCACAGAAAACCCTTTTGCTTACACCAATGTATTTGGGGATGCAAAGTAGTTAATTGCTTTAAGGAGCACTGAAATGTAGTGGAAAGGATTGAGCTTTTCTCTCCGATTCCTGTAAGACTGTAAATCTACGGTGATCATGTGGATTTAACATACAATGATGTGGTAATTGGATGTAACTTTTTTCTCAGAACAGCTTGTGTAGTTTATGTAGTGGCCCCTTCAAAGAATATTGCATGTCAGAATCTGTGAATGCTGTTCAAAGTATATTGAATCTGACATTGTGTAGAAGAAAGCTACTGAATTTTTTTTTAAACAGATTGGAGTGAGCAGTGTCCTTTTCTGACCAGAATATTTCCTTTGAGATCTAATTGATTAAGTATGAGTATCCAAAAGGCTTGAAACACTTCTGTCATTCTAATGTGTCAGATGAGCAAGCTGGATGCCCAGGGCAGCTGTAGTCTAGTCAGTCGGCATTAGGGTTAATTGAATTAATAGAGAAGGCAATATGGATTAATGATGTCTGTGGATTTATGGAAAATGCTCGCTGAAATAAGATGCCTTTATTCTCTGACACTTTAATTGGGGCAAATATTTCTAATTGTGATGGTATGTGATATATGTTCATCTCATACTGCATAATATTCTGGTGAGGAAAACCATACATTCACAGTATCACTTAAGTACACCTGACGAGATGGATAGTTGTTACAGTTCAAAACAAATATTGAAAGGAATCTTATTTGGAGAAGGAATAATTACAGGGAGTTTTGGTGAAGACTGGTACTATGCCCAGTGTCATTCAATATACCTAGCAAGGATCTGAAAATAAAGGGAAAGGAGATATGGGGTTCGCAGAGGTGGCGGAATAGTGAATCATAAATACTTCTGAAGAGCCATCCAGGTTGTGCAGTGTAGGTTGCACTGAGAAAGTGGACACAATTCAAGCAGTTCATGCTAGTAAAACTCAGTGCGTGGGGGTTAGGGATGTGTAACCCCACAGCACAGAACAAAATGCTCAGTCACTTTTTATGAATGGGAGAGGACTTTGGGCTTTATAGCTAACCATCATCTTGATTTTGAATATCACTGTTTGCTGTTATGCTTGAATATATAATTGAATACAAGTACAAATATAGAGATACTTTCTTTGACATTGATGAAATGCATAATGAAGCTAATGGGAGTTTTAGTGTCTGTACTTCAAAATGAATGGTAGACGAGCAAGATGGAGAAAGCAGCTTCCTTTTGGAAGTTCTGGATTGAGAAAATTTCCCTAATAGAGAGATTTAAGGTGTTGCATATCTATTTATCTAATATAGTTATATTGTTGTGTATATTATTTATGTAATAAATGAAAACCACAAATGATTTTCCAGTGTATTCTGATAAGGAAAGCACTTGATATTGACGAATTTAGAAGGAGGAACATTTGCCCATGGACAGCAGCAGGAAAGAAACTGAAGCAAATCAGTGTTGGAATTTTTTTTCGTAAGTGAGAGTGTAATGTTTGGAACATAGAATCATAGAATCATGGAATGGTTTGGGTTGGAAAGGACTTTAAAGCCCATCTAGTTCCAACCCCCTGCCATGGGTAGGGACACCTTCCACTAGACCAGGTTGTTCCAAGCCTCATCCAGCCTGGCCTTGAACACTTCCAGGGATGGGGCATCCACAGCTTCTCTGGGCAACCGGTGCCAGTGCTTCGCCACCCTTTCTGTGAAGAACTTCTTCCTGATATCTAAACCAAACCCAAACATATTATCGAAAGTAATTGGTTGCTTTTCTGGTTTTTGTCTTCTCTGTCTTCATGAGAAGTACTGACACCTTGATAAAGATAGTCTTCAGAAATTAACTTACTGGATGCAGTGAGGGAGAGGTAGCTGTGTAAAAGTGCGGCTGTTCGTAATACACAGGAAATCAGATTACATAACCTATTCAAATTCTCTCACCTCAAATGCCCTAAAGTTTTACAGCTCTGAGGTCTAACCCTTTTAGATAAAAAAGTTATGTATAAGCATGTTTTTATAAATCTCTGCCACATCTTTTCTGATGTATTTCCTTTAATACTATTTGAAGTAACACCATATTGCTGGCACTTGTGGTTTGATGGAATGGTGGTGGCAAATTCATGAGACATGGAAATGAAGGAGGATTTGGTAAGTATGTTCTGTGCATTCTCCTGCATGGGAGCTCCTCGATCATTTGGCCCATGAGAAAGTGTTGTTAAGGACTTAAGAGCATCAAAAAGCACACCTCTGTTTTGTGGAGCTTTGCCTTATATTCAAAAGGTCTTTTGGTCTCCTTCCACATTACAAGTTTCTCCTTTAGATCCTTTTTCAATTAGACTTAATTACTACACTTAGTGGTGTATCTTTATCTTTTACATATGTTCTCATAATATTAAATTAATAATTCTATGGACAAACTGTGCAAAGTCAGGCGTATGTGCCTTTGAAGTGTTGAAAAAATTAAGTAGGCAGAATGAACAATGAAACTATCTTTTTGGCATCATGCTTGTTTGGCTCTGTACTTTCATAATTTCTGAAGTGTAATATCCTGAAGCCATTTCAGGGGAACTTGTGCATGAATATCTATTTCCTTGAGCATATCATTCTTGCTATGGTTTAGTCCCTGGCTTTGTATTCCTTTCAGAATTTATTGTATAATCATAGTACTTCCCTCCCCCTCTGCAGTCTTTCACAAATAATTGAGGCAAACATGATGGGTTTTTGGCGGACCATCTGTTATGTGTGGTATCACATCCCCAACAAAGACAGAGTGGTCTCATGATAAACAAGTAGACAGATTAAGGACTTTATGTTCCTAAGCCTTGGGGAAAAAAGCAGCTTTTTTTCCTTTCCATTCCAACCATGTTGACTGGATCACATAATCTCTTTTAGCATTTCAGTGTTGGTCACAATTATATCAACTTCTGAGTAAATAAAATAGATGATGATGAAAAACGTCAACCTCATGATGTTATATACCCATAGTTGAGACTTGGTGGCTTAGTGGCTTTTTCTGGGTGAAGTGAATGGTGTTTGAAGTGAAGCAGGAAATCCGCTCTTATGCAGTCAGCTTTTGTTATTAGAATCTTTATCAGTTGTATGTAAGAATATGTGTACTTTTGACTTACTAGCAAAAAAAATATTTTGTTATCAGTACAAATGATAGTCCAGGGGATTTTGTATTTCAGTCTTTCATTATTGTTAAATAAGGCTTTAGACCAACAATGTAAATGAACACTGTTAAATCTTGATTAAGTGGTAGGACAATGTTTTCATTTGTCAAAAAACTTAGAGATTGCTGTGGCAAGAATCTGATATAATTTTGGAAAGTTGTGTTTACACATTATTCTCATCTTTCTTCTCAGAATCATTCCATTGCATACAGAGCAGTTGATCCGAAGCCTGACAGGATGATTGTTCACTGTAAGGAAATATTACGTGGTATTTCCACAAAACTTGTAGCCAAGCCAGAAGTGTGGCTTTAATCCATGTGTTCCACTGCTTATACTGGGCAGCAGGCACACAGCAGACACTGCAGCTGAGCTGTGGGCTACTTCATCTTACCGTGCAGGTAGAGATGGGTTTCAGGTCTGTGTTCTTCATCCTGAGTGAGTTTGTGCTTAAGGAAGAACTTCACTTTACAGTCTGTAGAGGAACATGGCATTGCTGCAAGAGCCCAAGGGTGTCAAATAAAAAATCCCCACAAGTTTTCACTCCAAATCTTCCAGCTCTCAATTCTGATTACTCTGCCTCTTAGGAATCACATTTCGTGTATCAGAAGAAAGGGAAATGGATACTTGGAACTGGAGAAAACTATTGAATGGGTTCTGTGCTATATAAAATGTGTTGTGATATCATGGCATAAAACACAAATTTGTCGGTCATCCACAGATTAGTAAAGCTTAAAAACTTTCATTTGTTAGTTAAAAATATCTTGATATTTATGATATAATTTGTAGAAGGGATAGGTCATACTGAAGTAATTTATGTGCTGGAAGAGGAAGGTTTCAAGTGTGCCCTACTGAGCGTATTATCTACTTTGATTTTATGTTCATGTTTGTGACAATGCTGCACTTGGGTTTAAATGCTGGATATGGGTTTAAATTGAAAGTGGGGAGGTTTAGATTAGATATCAGGAAGAAGTTCTTCCCAGAGAGGGTGGTGAAGCACTGGCACAGGTTGCCCAGAGAAGCTGTGGATGCCCCATCCCTGGAAGTGTTCAAGGCCAGGCTGGATGAGGCTTTGAGCAACCTGGTCTAGTGGAGGGTGTCCCTGCCTATGGCAGGGGGGTTGGAACTAGATGGTCTTTAAGGGCCCTTCCAAACCTAACCATTCTATGATTTATTTCCCTCCTTGTAAAATGAGCTTTATTCCAGAGGTCTGCTCTACATGTATTATTCTTACTCACAGCAAGTAAACAGTGTGTGCTATTTCTTGAAGGTATTGGGAACATGCTCCTCATTGAGGCATATGTGTGGTTTCATTTCATCCTTGGAAAATCAGTGTCTTCTATCAGATTTCTTCAATAGAAGTACAACCCTGCCCTGTGTTCCCTTTGGTAATAGCATCAGTTGTAGACGACCTATCTTGTTGGTTTGATTATGTTCCTAAGCACAGTATGAGCCCTCGTTTTGCAACTCCATGTTCTCTTACCCTTTTTATAAGCCCTTGGTACTTGGTCACGTCATAGCTTTCCGTACAATCCTCAGCTGCTATTCTGTCAGTTTGCATCTCCGTCGGTGCAAAGCAATCCCTAAACTGGTCTATCCAGCCACCCAAAGCAGAGAGACTCATTTTAACTCCTCATGACAAACTACAAATGTAGAACAGAGATTTTTTTTTTTTTTTTTTTTTGCATGGAGTTGGAACTTCTTGTGGCTTCCCTAAAATCTTCACAGAACCTTTTGTTGGCTCTGCTGAATACTGCTGTTCTGATGTACATTGGTGTGGGACATGAACAGTCCCAGGCTAGGGAGTGTTTGTTGCTTCAGCAACATTTTTTTTTTTTTACTGATACTTGACATTGCTAAGTAACATACAAGTTGGTGTCCAAATCATTTAAGCACAGTAGAAAATGGGTGCCATAAGACTTGCTGCGTTTCTTTAGAATATGTTTGTAGAACTGATGTCTGTCACCTTAAACGCTTTTTTCTTTTTTCTTAAGTGTTATATCTAAACTGTTATCTACACTAGGCAATCTAATATGCTTCTCTTGTTTCTTAAGGAATAGGTCAAACCAACACCTGCAGGGAAGTCTCTTTAGATTTGTCAGAAAGTATTCGGCAATTAGCTTCACTTTCCAGCTTATTTCTTGTATTGATTGTATTATTTCATTATAACACCATGAATGTACCATTTTGTGTTCCTTTTCAGGGTACTGTAAGAAAAGAGCTCCTTTTATTTCCTTACAAGTCGAGTGAACTACAGTATCTCACAAACTTCTGAACACTTGCAAAATCATGCCCATAGTTACACTAGGAGGGCAGAAGAATTTCTCTTTTGTGTTATTCAATAATAATTCAAAGGACTTTGAAGGAAAGGCTTTGATAGTACCAAACTGGGAATCAGGTACTTGCTGACAGACAAATTTTCAGTTGGCTTTAGGTTTTTACATGTGTATCACAATCTGTGAAAAGCCACGTTTGGTTTTTGGTGGTGGGTTTTTTTTTTCTTTTTTTCCTTTTGATTTTTGGTTCTGATGAACTCTTTTGTTTGGTAGCATCTGTGTTCATGGCTCATGTTTACAAGAATTTATCTATAATGGAGACCTGGAGAATACTTATTTAGTCAAAGCTAATTGGGATATGACTAAAGTTGTTTGTTATTGTATGAAATGTGCCTATCATAATCTCTAGGCACATGTACATAAATTAATACATAAAAATGACCTCCTTGTCAAATAAAGAGAGCTTACCAACCTTCTCTTTGCTTCTGCAGCCAGCCCCTCAGGCGAAAGCCTGAATAAATAGATAAGCCCTGCAGGATGCCCTGAAGGCTTGAAAACGTGGACTCTGCCAGACTGCTCTGGTTAGGGAATTTGAGTAAACCTTGCCATTGGGCAATAAAACATATGCATTTAGGGTGGTTGCTGAAAGCAGATCAGCTGACCTCAACTTCAGGAATTAGGACAAAGACTGATTTAATGTTTTGGGGACTTATAACTCCAAGCTACACCTTGATAGTTGATGATTTACACTGTTAGTGTGATGCTGCTATAGGTTTTTTTTTTTTTTTCTTCCCCTGCCCTGCTAAAGCCATAGCTGTCAGATTACACAGTATTTCTCAAACTTTTTCCACCTGGAATAGCAATTTAGTATTTTGGGAATAAGTCATTAGGCCCAAATATAGGAAGACAATGACTGCTTACTCTATTAAATTTATGTATGTTTAAAATTCAAACCTATATGTAGCATTTATGACTTAGTATTATTATGAAAAGGAGACAAAGCAAAATCCTTACTGTTATTTCCCCAGACAGGATAGAGTATAGTGCTAAAGCAAGAAAAGGAGAAGGAACTCTTTATTCTTGTTGCTTTTTCAATTATTAACATACAAGTTTGTTTTCATTTTGGCTAGATAACTTCTTGAGGAAAAAATAAAATAGAGCTCGACTCTTGTTGTTTTGTTATTATGATTATTTGTAACTTTCCCATGCTTAACATAAGCAGCTATAGTCCAGATTTTCAGTTTTATTTATTTATTTACTTATTTATTTTAAAATGTGGTTGGGTAGCTATATATAGCAGAAGGGATAGAAGGAATGTGTTATTGAAGACCCTTGCTCCAGTGATTTAAAATTCTCTCAGGTAAAATTTTTATTTCAATAAAAAATAGTATGGCAATATTATGGAACTTCTGCTGAATTAGATAATTTACTAATCACTCATTAGTATAACTGCTTTTAATGATCTCGGGACAGCGCTAAAGGAAAGTGGAAAGAAGGAAAAAAAAATCAGTGAAAAAAATCCTTGATTACTGGGAACATGACCTGCTGGCAAGTCAGTAATGTGGTAAAGTCTCTTGTGCTCTGGGGCTAATCATAAGTCATTTGATGATTGACAGGGAAAACTTACTGACAGACACCCCCCCCACCCCCCCCGTTACTGTAGAGATTAATACAATTTAGTATCATTCCAGTACACATACAAATACTTACTGCAGTGCCATCTGGTGGTGGGGTGGGAAAAAGGGAATAAATAGAATAAAAGTGAGATCTCCACAAAGAAAATTTAAATCATAAAGTGCTTTATGTTCACCTAGTGAAGTGATAGGACCCTGTCTGATTTCACCTCTCTAGGAATAAGTTCTATGAGGAGGATTTTGGTGCCTTTTTAGCTATCTTTGTGTAGTATCTTAAAAGATACTGGGACTTCATTTGATTTTTCAGAGCCCAGTATTTGAATCACAGAATAGTTTGAGTTGGAAGCGAGCTTAAAGACCATCTAGTTCCAACCCCCCTGCCGTGGCAAGGATACCCTCCACTAGCCAGGCTGGGTGAGACTTTGAGCAACCTAGTCCTTGAACACTTCCAGGGATGGGGCATCCACAGCTTTTCTGGGCAACCTGTTCCAGTGCTTCACCACTGGAAGTCCTTCTTCCAGTGAAGAATTTCTTCCTGATAGCCAGTATGAATCTACCTTCTTTCAATTCAAACCTGTTACCCCTTGTCCTGTTACTACAGGCCCTTGTAAAAAGTCGTCGCCCGGCTTCTTTGTAGTTACCCTTCAGATACTGGAAGGTGCTATAAGGTCTCCCCGGAGCCTTCACTTCTGCAGGCTGAACAAGCCCAGCTCTTTCAGCCTGTCCCCATAGCAGAGGTGCTCCAGTCCTCTGAGCATCTTTGTGGTCTCCTCTGGACTCACTCCAACTGGTTGATATCCTTCTGATGTTGGGGGGCCCCAGAACTGGATGCAGTACTCCGCGTGGGGTCTCAGGAGAGCCGAGTAGAGCGGGAGGATCACCTCCCTCAGTCTGCTGGCCACACTTCTGATACATCCCAGGATACAATTGGCTATATGGGCTGCCAAAAAGTACATAAATATTAAAAAAAAAAAAAAATTATTTGTTACATAAGTGTAAAAAAAAAAAAATTAAGACCCTAAGTTTCTTGAAGTGTTCATCTTAGTGGATTGTGTATTTGGAGTAAGTTTTTGAAACAAAATCATAATTTTTTCCTGTTTAGTACTGTTGGGGAATAAACCACTGTTTAGTAAGCCAGGTTTCTGTTTTGAACACAGCAGACAGAACAGTGCTTTATGATTACCAAACCTGACCACAGTATGACAAGTACTGATGTGCTTTGAAAGAACAGAGGTCCTACAAAGCATTCACAAAAGACCATTTCTTTCAAAGTCTTATGATGAAAGCAAGAGGTGAATATCAAGATGTAGAAGAATAAACCACTGTTTAGTAAGCCAGGTTTCTGTTTTGAACACAGCAGACAGAACAGTGCTTTATGATTACCAAACCTGACCACAGTATGACAAGTACTGATGTGCTTTGAAAGAACAGAGGTCCTACAAAGCATTCACAAAAGACCATTTCTTTCAAAGTCTTATGATGAAAGCAAGAGGTGAATATCAAGATGTAGAAAACAT
>NW_010223616.1:11400-39960 GCF_000690775.1 Eurypyga helias | reverse complement strand
GTAAATCATTGGTGGTAGACAGAGATAAGCCTTTAGTGCTTCAAAAGTGAGCAATACACTTTTGTTAATCAGTGTAAAATCTGATGTAAAGTGACATGTAGTGCTTACTTGGCACATAGAAATAGCGAATAGTACTATCTTGGTATTTTTGAGCAAGTTGAAAGCTGGAAGGCAATTTATCCCATTTCCCAAGGAAGTAAATAGTTTGATTTTCAGGTGACTTCTGCATAGGTCGATATCTAACTATTATTGTGAAAAATAACAGGTTTCAGTTGCATTCTTTAAAATTTCTAGCATCATTTTTGAAAGTAGACTGTAAGGTTTGTAATAGGGGGTTGAATCACATTATAAAACCAAGACAAAAGCCTGGAAAGAGAAGCAGTAAGGAAATAAATTCTGGTTTTCTGTGTTATCCCTGAAATTCTGAAATACTTGTATGCTGTGAATTTGAAACCTGAACAAAGAGAAAAGGGTGAATCCAATTTATAAGCCATGTGTATTAGAAGGTGTCTGTGTACCTAGTGCAGAAATTGAAATTGGACAAAGAGCAAGAAAAATGGCCTCAAAACTAAGAAGAAGAGGAAATAATGTTAGTCATAAATAATGGTATATTAAATTATGCTGAATCCTCAGCAACGTCTTACTTTTATTTGGCATCCTATCTTTATTACTGCTCTTCTTTCACATTTAAAAGACCATGGTTCTCTTATGTTTATATGTCCCATCCTTACACTGACTTAATCTTTTGTACGTATGACATTTTAGTCAATGTGTTAGGCCTCTTTTTAAAGGCTAATTTAGCTTGGCAAAACAAGATGATGAACTTAAATAGTTGTCTTCCAAAACTTGGCCTAATTCTTCTTGCAATGAAGTAACTTTTTTTTACTTATGAGAAGATTTTTACAAAGAAATATTTTCATTCACTCCATGTTTTTTAGTTCTTTCCTTTCAGAAAGTCTTTTCAGCAGTTCTATTTTTAAATAGGCAATAGATTATAGTGCAGGTGTTGTGTGTGTGGGGTTTTTTTTAACAAATCTCAGGTTTTCCAGGAAAAATTATTTTGCTTCACTGCAGTATAGCAGTGCAGAGGAATGTATTATTGTAGTCATTGAAGTTTGGATGGAAGTCCCTGAGAAATGTCAGGAAAAAGACTATATTTAGATAGAGTTCCAACAACTAGATTTACTTTAAATTATTTGTAAACTTTCTAGAAGTAATTCAGTTAAAAAAAAAAAAGGCAAGCTACTTCTCATTATTACATCTGTATTAATCAATTTGTTAAAAATAATACACAATTGGAAAGGTACTGGCCTTTTTCTTCAATCACAATTAGCAGGAACAATCCAGACAAAGAAAAAAAATTGCAAAAAACACTAGTATATGTTCATGGGGTTGACTCTCCTTCTCTATTTACAATAATGTACTGTCTATTTTTTTGCACATAAACTTAACTTTAGAAGGCCATTTAAGTTGGAAGACAATTTGTATTAAAGCATCACTTTTATTTTTTTTTTCACTTAAACTATGCACATTAAGCAGAATTGTTTAAAAACCCCAAACACATTTACCTATGGCGTTCCAGCCATGAGCCTGTGTTTCATGTGTTTATCTGGGGCACTTCTCTCCCAGATGTTGAAAGCTGCTTTTGTGGGTAGGGAAAAAAAAATAATAATCCCAAATTCCTGGGATAAGTCTTCATTGTGCAAGACCTTAAAAAATTTGAGTCTGTTAACTTTTTCTCGAGAAGAAGTCAGTAACATTAGGAGCCTGTGTATGTTTTTCTTTTTCTCTGGAAAATAAAATACATACATGCCTCTCTGGAAAGTCTGGAGATCATCTTATGCATTGTGAGTGTCTCTTGCTACAAAGAGTCCTTGTGGTCTTCTGAGTGGATGAACTCTTGTGAGTAATTGCATGGGAATTAACTATATTATTGTTAGATTCAAAAAGGGGGCTCTGATTAAGCAATGCAGAGATCATCATGATGTGCAAATTATTTTAAGGGTTTGCCGTATGACCTTTTTGTGGAAAATGAATTTGGCCCACATGAGAGAAATAGGCTAGAAACACCACAAAAGTGCTGTCATTGGGTTTTGTGCTACACAATTCAACTTTGATGGTTTTCTTTCGTATGTCTTGAGCTGTTTTCAGTCCTGTTTTTTTTTGTTGGAGAAAATGAAAATTATCTGAAGTGAATTCTTTTTGCTGAGGTTTTTGAAGTGTCTCTTAGTCTGCTGAAAGTATCTGCAGTGTGATTCAGTGAAACACGAATGCTAATATGATATATAGTTGTATTTATGATATTTTCTACTCATAAATCAACAGAGTAGACTTAAGATGCTATTTATAGTACTGAGGGAATTTTTCATTTATGTTAAATACTTCCATTTCAAAACATACAGATTGTCATTTTTTTAATGACCTTAGAAGCTTGGAACTGTTTCCATACTGCATTTCTGACCGTCCAAGCATAGAAGTTTTATATTGTCCTCAAAAATGGATGTCAAGGTCTGGTATCATGCTATGAAAAATGATAGTGGTACAGTCTTTCGTATATAAATGCCTTTCGTACTTACCTGTCAAACAGAGGAAGAATAATGCATGAATACATATCTTCAGGTTCAGCTGCAGAATATAACCCACCATTTTCAGAACACATTCTGGTTTGGTTTCATAAATAGTATTGAATATGGTGAGTATATGCAGCTTCTTCAATGCACCAATACTTTGAAATTTATTAAATGTTTATTCTAATATTCTGAAGTCAGTATTCGGTAATCCAAAACATAAAATACTGGCATGGTTTTACCCTGCTGTCTATTTTGAAAGCATATGTTGATTCTGTTTTCTAGTTATCCTATGGAGAATTATTTTAAAATCATTCTCTGAAAGTCCAGTTTTTGTTTTCATAAGCTAAAATAACGCTTTCTGCTTCGTACTGTGCCTCAAATATACAGCGTTCATGATACTTTATTTACAGTAGTTCAGCAGAATATTGACAGGCCCGAAGGTGTTTGAGTTTTCTTGTGGAAGTCTGTGCTATCTTCTGCAGATCATTCCTTACTTTGGAGGAACTTGCTCCTGAGGAAGTGTGGAGACTGTGGGTTTGCATCACTGTTACTGTCCCCCACAGGTGATTTCTCTAAGTGTAGATTATAAATACCAGGTGGTGAGCAGCTGTCCAGTGGAAACCCAGAGGCAGGTAATGCGTACTCCTCTGAAGCCTAAATATCTAACTCTGGTGAGACAGGCCCAACGCTGTAATAATACAAAATCAGACTAGGCTGGGTATTTCATTGAGTGACACTTCATGTACAGAGTTGTTCTGCCTTCAAAAAAGCATGAGTGAGCTTCCAGCAAAGCAAGTCTCTTCCATCAGTATTTCATTCTGTTGACACTTAAAACTTTGTGGAATGCAGTATTTTATTAAACACGTTTTCCTCAGTTATGTATCTCTTTACTTGTGCTTTTGTATTGTACTATGCATTCATTCTGTCAGTTGATAATTGTATTGAATATTTCCCAATCCCAGTCTCCAGCAATGATATTGATATATGTAAAGAGTCATAGGTGCAATTCACTTTGTGCTTGCTGTTACTGAAGTACTGTACCAATTTAATCTCAGATAATAATGAATTGTATGGGTTTGTCCAAGTTTCGTAGAATGTTTTACAAACAGAATTCAAAAGTGTTTCTGACAATCCAACAACAAATTGTTTTACCCCTAATTCTTCGTCCCATTATTGTGCCCCTCCTACCCCCAACAGGACATGCCAAACAAACAGAAAAAAAACACAAAAAAAAATACCCAAGCAAACAACCCAAAACTCCACCACACCACAGGAACACTCACCCCAGCTATGTGGGAAGGAATCTTTAAGGTTTTGGTGTCTCCAAATTGACATGATGCTAAAGAGCCTGGAAGGCAAGAGAATAAACCAACAGTTCAACTGCACTGGGAGAATATGTCCATGAGTAAGTAATCTAGTTTCTACTTTTTTCTTCAACAATAACAGAGCAGTAGTTATGTGATTAACAGGGCATAAATGGAAGAAGATGAGTGAGGAATTTTGCATTAGTGCTATGGATTGCCTCAGCCTTGATATAAACATGAGAGGATTATCACTTTATTAACATGCCTGTTGGCAAAAGATGAAATCTTCCTGGTGTTGCTCTGTATAACATGCAATTTTTCAAAAAAGGAAATGAAATGCTCTTTTTTCCAATGGTCAAAGTTAGCAAGGGAGGATCAGAAATCTACTTGGGCATTGACACTTAGGTCTGTTACAAGGGAGGGATACTACAGGTGGGGTTTTTTTAGATGTTGGCCAGGCTGCAGCTTAGCCTAAGAGAGAGGTGGTTATATGTTCATATTTTAGAGAGAGTCAAGTGCTATGGTAAGTTGAAGTAGGTAAGTAGATAGAAAGACTTTCTGAGAAATAGTCAATGCCATTTCCACATAAAATTTTAAAACATGTATGTGTATTAGATTTTTTTAAAGGGGTTTAAAATTGAAGTTTGGATCTGAAAACTTAGACTGTAGAGCTTGTAATATTTGACTATTTATATTTCCTATTTTCTTAGCAGCAAAGATGAAGAGTAGGAACAGTTCAATTTGTATAACTTGATTGTTAAATTTTTTAATAGAAATTTGCTTGCAGTCAGAAAGCTATCTTTAATGTAAGCTTGTCAAATAAAATAATAATCTTCAACTGGAATGATATTACATTTTTGCATCTCATAGAGCTGAATGTTATTGAACAGCAAGGAAACTGGTAACCCAAACCAGTGAGATGGCTTTGTCAGCTCCTAGCTGAAGAGCCCATAGAAATGAGAATCACAAAATCATTGACTAGAAAGGGACCTTACATATTTTTATCCCAACCTCCTGCTCTAAGCAGGTCAGCTGTGAGACCAGCTCAGGATCATGGGGCTTTCTCCAGCTGGGTTTTGAAAGCCTCCAAGGATGAAGGTTGCACAGCTTCTCTGGGTCAATGCTCCTCCACTTAATTTTTTTTTTTTTGGTAGTGCCTCTTCCCTTCTTGTACACAGAATAAGTTGTTCCAATTTATGCTTGCTGTCTCTCTTTTTTTTTTTTTATGTTGTGCACCACAGTGAAGTTGGTTTTATCTTCTTGATAGCACTCCAGTACTGTACAATACTGGGAGGCTACTATTATGTCCCTCCCAAAGCCCTCTGTTTTTCCAAGCCAAACAAGCCCAGTTGCCTCAATATCCCTTCTAAGGACTTGTCCTTCTGTGCAGGGACTATTTTTGTGGCCATGTTGATATATCCCAGGATACTGTCAGCCAGGATGCATTGTAGATGTGTGTATTATGTTGTCCACCAGGCCCCTCAAATCCTTTTCTCTTCAGTAGAACTGTTCTCCACCTAGCCGGTCCCCAGCCTGTACTACTGTTTGGGTTTGTACCTCCCAGGGTAAGGACTTGGCATTTGTCTTTCTTGAATTTCAAGAGATTGGTCCGTTCTTTGACCTTGTCTGGGTCCCCTTGAATTTATTCAGCTCCTGCATGGCCAGGATCAGCATTGTCAAAATTCTCTGTCTCAACCTATTTGTATGTGCGTAAGTGAAAGAGAAGTAACTTCATCTTACTGCCTCTGGTCACCTGGGAGTCACCAAGAGTGGGTGAGGTAGTAAGACCCACCATTGGTCAATAGCTGTTAATAGAATGTTCGTAGCACTTCTCTGCACTTGTTACTGGTAGTTGCAGGGTAGAGTGGATGATAACAGTACTCTCTGATGACTTTCTATATGTATTAGATGGTGGCTTGTGAAGAACAGATGTTCTTTGCACTCATGTCAGATAAATTCCTTCCCCAGAAGAGGAGTAGCTCTGTGGTTAGTCTCACATAATACTTATATGAGATGTCCATGCTCCTCTCTGCCATTTCTCTTCCCAAAGAAGAAGTAAGGAAGAGAAGTCTGTTAACAATGACTTTTGTATTGTTTAAAAGGAATAACATGCATCCCAGATACAGCAAACATGCTGAGTAACCCTGAATGCCAAGGGGAAATTTCTCTTTATGGTATGGCAGTACCACATTTTGAGGGTGAGAGAGTAATGGATATCTGGTCTGGAGTCTGTATAAATTAGTAGCTTTGTGTAGGGTAAGATAACATGCTAATTACTGATAGTTCTAACAATAATTCAGTAGTTATGTCTCCTGTATGCATTTAAACTGAGAGATAAGTAAGAGTTCCTCTGTGCCATATGGTCTAAACTACATGGTATATCATGTTAGAGGAAGAAAGTCAATCCATGTACTTTCTTTTAACCTCTGGTACAGTAGGTGTTGTCCTTTGGAATGAACCCCTAAACACAGCTGCTATAATGCTATGGTACTTGTGAGTCAGCTCGTTGTTTGTGTTTTGACTCTTCTTTCTCTATCATGAGTTCTGAACTGGAAGTTACTTCTGTGGGATCTGTTTAGAGTTTTAACAGCAACTTGTAGCTGATAGCTGTCAGAAGTACTGCAGAATTCTGTAGTTTGGCTGTGTTTCTGAAATCTGCACAATTATTACATGGGGTAAGACTGGTATGATACATGTGCAACACATAGAACACAACTCATTTGCTGCAACAGTGAACTGCACTATAATGCATGTTGTCTGTTTTTTCATAATTCTTTTAGGTCCTATTTGTAAGATGTTTAAAGGGTCGAGGGTAGTTTTATCTGTTTCCTGGATGAAAGTGTTATGATGTTGCACAGAAAAGTGTTTGGGCATTTAAAAAAAACTTGTGCCACAGATAATGCATTTAACATGTAAGATGTGAGTGTTCCTTCAGATTGTGATTTCTTTTGAGTTGCCTACACTATGTCACCTAAACAGTTGCACTGCTTTGGGGTGTATAGCTCCACTGTTTTGTGTGAATACAGAACCCTAACGATGCAGCTTCATGTGTAGCACAGTGCATCCTTGTGCTGGGTTCAGCCAGGAAAGGGTTAACTCTCTTTACTGTGGCTGCTAGGAAGCTGTGTTCCTGGATGCAGTCCATCAGCTTTTGCTGCCCGGCTGCACTCACAGGTGCTGAGGGGATGTGCTCAGATACCTCCACGGACTGTTATCTCTTGGTCAAGTATGTGCTCTGAATCTGCTCACCTGCTGTATCTAGTGACAAAACGTGTGTTATTTGTTGTACCTACTGACTTGGTTTACCTGCAGTATGAGACTAGGACTAAACTTCAGGCTTTTTTCTTTTTTTCTTATTTCAATATCATTGTTTATTTGTGCAGCTCTTTCTTAGGGACAGCAAATCTATTAAAATCCAAAGGAAGTAATGAGAGAGCCTATTGAAGCTGGATGGCTATGTACAATTAGCTCAGTGCAACAGTTGTATTTGTAAAACTAGTATTGATGAGTCTACTTTGAAGGACTCATTTGCTACCAGATGTCTTCTGAGACAGAATCATGAGAAATCGTAGGTCTTCTTGTACTTGTTCAATGTTTATTGAACCTACCTTCACCACCTCTGTTTTCAGAAAGAAGTTGTTGGGTTTAGCTGCAAGGTTTATGCTGTGTCAAATCCAAGTTGCTGGAATATTGAATTGCAACAGGAATACTATTATAAGTTTCTGAGCAGAAATATTTTCATGACTGCTCTATGTTTGAATGAACTGTTTAATGTTTCTATTTCCTCTGAGCAAACAAACATGTTTAAATTCTGGCTGGTTATCTTTCCTGAATGTGGCTAGACACAGGTTCCTGGAAATGTTTCCTCATTCATCAGGACTGTGTCAAGGGCCAGCACTTGCATGTGTCAAGTGACTAATTCACGTTTCAATATAATGCAACATTGCCTTGGGAATTTCATGTTGACCTTTTTTTTTTTTTTTTTATTTCTTTGTGGCACTGCATAATTGAGAGTAAAGACAAAAAAAGTTTTACATAAATTCTGTTAAATGTCTATCCAAGAAAATGTCTATGAAATATTTAAACCAACTTTATTTTTTCTTTCTAATAAAGCAGTGTTGAAAAAAGTCTACAAAATCAAATGCAAACAACTTACCAGTCCTACATGTCTATTTCAAGTTCTCCCTGCTTTTCAAATGATACACCTTGTTTATAGCTACAATTACGTTTCAGCCCAAACTGTTACAGTAGGAAAGGCTCATTGTCACTGCGAGTAATTAATGACACCAGAACCCTTCAGGTTTTTCTTACAAATAAAGTATGCTTCATCTACTGGTCCTACGATCACTTGTGATGGATCTGTACAGACATTTAAAATAATTATGCTCTTAATTGTAAGAACTGACCACTTTGAGTTTTTTTTTCTTACACATCATAAGCTTTGAAATGTAGTTCAGTGCCAGTGTAGTTACAGTTCTGGAGACAAGTATTTAGTAATTGTCTTTTTCTTGTTACATCATCACAAGCCGACATTCTTACTTGATCAAACAAGAGATTACTAGGTAGCCTTGGTTGTATATTTTAAAGACTTGTGTTGCTAGTGGTATGTTTTCAGGATCAAGTGTTTTAACATGATATATCGGGGACCAATGCATTTCTAGTTTATAAACCTTCCAAATTCCATGGGTGAAACAATCATCAAAACACTAGTCAGTGGAGAATAATACAGGCTACAGCTGTGTCTGTACTGCAGAAGCACGAGCTATGTCTCTTCCTGTGCACAGTAAAACCAAATGTAAATGTGCTGTTTTTCCCCTCATTCCTCTGCTTTTCTGTGCAAGCAAACGCAGTCATGCTATCTAGGGGTTAGGAGCAGCAGGGTCTCCACTCCAGATGCTTAGGAAGCAGGGACTGCAAAGATCCCTTCCCTGACACTCAGATACCGGTTACACTGTAAGAATAACTTTTTATTCGATCTTGATGGGTCCCATTTTGATCAGAATAAAGCAATAAAGGACAACTAGCAGGCTTACTTAGGAGATGGCTGGGGACAAAAAAGGGCAATTGTCTCTATTTCATACGGCAATTGTCTCTATTTCATACCTTACTTCAGTGACCTGAGAAAGCACATTTTGCTTCAGATGAGGGTAGCAGCTGAAAGCTGAAGTAGAGCAGTTTGAGATGGTTTTAGTTTGGTCCAAAACCAGAGTATTTCTTCCTTGTCTCACAAATGTTGGCAGACACAAAACTGTAGCCTGAATTAAAATGCTGGTATCCATAGTGGATGACAGGAAAGCAACAGGGAAAGGAGATAGCTGTCCTCACACTACTCTTTCAACTTAAACATACGTCACAAGTGAAACGCCTTGTTTTATTGTCTATGTAAATGCTGTAAGGAAATGAAAGGAAGATACATTCTCCCAAGCATCTTTATGTAAATGTTAATAGATAAGAAAATATAGTACTATGTGGGAAATTTATAATAGGTGGAGTATGATTGCATAGGTGTAAACAGTCCTTCTTTCTCTTTTCCTTGTCCATTCTGATTTAGGTGTTGGAGCCCTTTTAGGTTCCTAGCCAGTCAGTCCCTAGACTGTACTGTTTCTTGGGTTTTGCTGCTTACCAATAACAATCACCATTTTTTTTCTTTTTTTTTTTTTCGTGTTGGTAACTGTACCATTATTCTTATGGTGGGTTCAGCACCACAACATCATCTGATGAACTTCCTATGCTCATACTGTATCTCAGTTTTGTGTATTTGCTGTCTTGTTCCAGAAGATGCTAACCTGGAGCATTTGGCTTTTTTGGCAAAGAATTTTGGAGACCTGTCAGAATGGAGGCATGTTCTCTTTCCTTTTCCCTGACTCAGGTCCAGCGTTGCAAAAAAAAAAATTCCCAAACGTGGTTTTGTGATAGTCTGCACTTCCAATAACAGAGATAGCACCTCTCTTATTTATAACAGGTACTTGTACATGGCACTGGATTGCATGTAGCTTTTTGGATGCAATTTGAAAAACTGTGTAGCTTTTTTTAGGCACTGCTTTGTCAGTAAGCAGGTGACTTCAGTGACAGCTGTGTTTGTGGATATGCAATTGGGCCCAAATTAACGTGGGAAAGCCACAGGAGAAGATTTCTTCTCATCTGTCAAGACTTGTCAAGTAAAACTAGCAAGCGGAGAAAAATATGAAATTATATAGCCAAGTGAATTAAATACAAAAATATAGAAATATATATCAATGCCAAAATATATAGATGTATGTATTTCTGCAAAACACTGGGGGAAGATGAGAACTGAAGCTTGCAACTAATTCATAAAGCCATCTGATTAAATAGAAATCTTTGAAGGCTGACTTTTTTGATTAGGATTTTTCAAAATTGGCTACTGCCAACCTATCTTTGTCCTTGATAACATCCATATATTGACTTAATGGATTTAGAGTGAAGCAAAAGGTGTTTGTTTAAAATTGCACAAACTAGGATGGTAGTCTTCAATCATGCCAATATTAAATTGGGAGGTGATCCACAAGCTTCTGCCAGGGCAAACCCACCTGATGTGAAATCAGGGGAGAATAAGACAACTAGTCCAGGTTATTACTGTGATCTTTTAAATATTTAGGAGGAATGATTATATAGGGAAGAATGATAAAGAAGGAAGTGAAGCTATGGTACAAAAAAAGACACTACCAGGAGTACTGAGGTGTGCTTGAGCTGAATGCAATATAAGGTCTTAAGCCTCAATCGTTAAAAAGATGGGGAAACAGAATGGAAGTTTCACATCCTTGCGGGTTTTAAAATCAAAATTAATTTTCATGGAATGACTTAATGTGCCTGGATAAAATATTGAAGTTTAGCATATAACCCTAGCCCCGACAGTGTGACACTTTTGGCTATCCTCTTGAATTGCTGTCATGCCTGTAAGGAATTGAGTGAATGCTGCCAACTATTGGTAGATAAATTGAAAGCATTACTCCCACAACATGCGTATTAACGTGCCATATGCCAGGAGCAAACATGCCTAAGCTTATAAAATTGCCATAGAGGCTGCGATAAAATACAGTAAGATGTGTTACTAATGGCATTAGTGCTTAAGCTGAAAAATCTTAGAAATCAATGTTTTATTCAGTGTAATTCCACATGATGTAATTAAGAGTAATAAGAAAAGGAAATATTTCTATACACAGGAAGCTTCTACATAAGACTGGTGGCATAGGACACCTGTACTGCACTTTGGAAATGATGGTGTGCTTTTAATGGAGTAACTACGGGAACAGATGCTCGCGCATTAAGCTCTCAGCCTTACATACAGCTGAAGTTTGCTTTCAGGCTTGGGAAATTTATTTTCAGGCTTGTAGGGCATCTCAGTGGGATGTGTGACAACTGGTCACCTGGCAGGAAGCAGGAAAAATTTACATTTTACTTCTATTAATTCTGGGTAATATTTTTAGTGTGGTTTATGGATTTTGGGGGGTTTGTTTGTTTGTGGGTTTTTTTTTGGTTGTTTGGTGTTTTGTTTGGGTTCTTTTTTTCATTTCAAATGTGAAATGGAAGTTGATTTAAGGACCTTAAAGAATGCCAAGCTGACAGCTCTGAAAACAGAACCCTTGTGTTGATCAAGAATCTTCATGTTCCTCATTTGCACACTGGGGAGTACCCCATCCGCGGGAAGGTGGGTTTCTCCATTGCTTTTTTCCTCCACAGGGATTTCTGTTTATGACTAACGAGGAATGCACTTTGCATATGCTTTTCTGCTGTCTTTTGGTTATTGTAATAAAAAAAGAGTGCATCTAAAAGCCAATCTCACAGATGCTCTATGCATGTATATGCTGTTTATTTGAGTTGGTTTAGGTTTGAACCATTGTTGTCAGATACAATGAAAGTTCAGTTTTTGTGTACTATTCTTTTGAGTTGTTCTAGATTAGTATGATGGAGTTCAATGATTTAGGAGTGAGTTATGTAGCTCTACTGTTAGCATAAGAAATCAGATTTTCTCAAATCAGCAGAACAAAAATAAAAAGTCAGTGACTTCCACACTGAGGTGTTTGCTAAGCTACGTAGGTATTTTGCTTTCTATGAAAGTGACAAGACACTGGAATAAGGAATATTATTAGAAAAGGAAACAAGACACTGTAGGAATAATTAGTATGAGAATGAACCAGAATCAAATATCCTGAATTAGCAGCATATAAAGAGAATAAGGCAATCAGTGGAGTGAACTTTTAATGGAAGTTGAGCAGGGAGTAAATTAATTTTTTTCTAAAGGAATTCACAGCAATCCTTTAGTGGTAAATCTTACTACACCCTGAGCACAGTGTGTTGCTCTAAAATCCTATCATACATAGGTAGAGGGATTACAAAATAGTTGCCAGAGGAGCAACTGTCCTATGTGTCAGGATTTTGATCAACATCTCTGACTCTCCTAAAGACACTGGATTGCTTCTAGCAGCTGGCCCTGGCCTCTGTGTTCCCTACTTAATCTCTGAGAATGTTTTACATGTGCTTCTGTCTGAATGGTTGACTGCATCTGCAGACAGTGTAGTAATCCCCACCCAGGTCCCATCTACCCCGGGGAGAGCACTGGGTCAAAACAGTGCACCGAAGTACTGTTTGACACAGGAAAACTAAACAAAGGTGACAAAACTAAAATACTGCATGTTCCCAGAGTGAAGTGTTTGAGAAAACGGTGTTGCCAAAATTTGCTCATTGCTAAAGTAATCTCACCTTTCTTTCAGAATGTGCTCAGCGTGGATTTGTACTAGAGCAATTAAGGAAACCTACACCATCTTCATGTTGCCAATGTATAGATGTATGTTTGTGTTCTCATCTGTCCTGTTACCTCAAGTGTTGTCCAACCTTATAGCAATTAATAGGGAAGAAGGGAGAGATTCAACTATGTGTACACTTGTAGCCTAGTGTTTTCTTTAAGCTGATATACTGCCCTCAGGAAAAAAAAAACATGAAATAGCAGGAAAAGTCTCAGGCAGAAGAAACATCTTTCATTGAAGGAAAATAACCAAGAACAAACCATAAAAGCTGGAATCCAGTTCTGAAACTAAAGCTGTCAACATTTCAAAAACTAAAATCTATGTAGCCTTACAACATCTTTACAATTTACAGTCTCTTTATAATTACAAATATAAAGTACCATTGGGGTACAGCAGAGGAGGTTGAGGCAGAGTTCAGAACACTGCAAAATAAAAAGTCAGTTTCATGTTTGGTTCCTTCACCCCCTAGTTAAATGGCATGCATTTCTTCAAACTGTTGTTGTACCAATTAATGCAGTTTGTAAAACATTCTGACATACTCTGGAAGTCCAAAGAGTTATACGTATCTCATATAAAAACACTTTGCAGATGTTACTGACAAAATTGAATATTCTCTCCCATTTCTGAAACGTGTTTGTAGATGCTTTAATTAGATCATATTTTTCCTTGAGTATTTAATTTCCTTTAAGGCTTCTGTTCTACATAGTTATATTCTGCAGGCCATTAAAATATCTAGCAGTGAAGATAGATTATGAGCTTCTATTCTTAGAATGACTAGACTAAATGTGCTCTTTGCCATCTTCTCTTCACCTGAATGATGGCAAGTACTTCTTTGTTCTGGGTTCCCACACCAAATCATATATAGTTAATCAAATAGATAAATAACAATAGATAAGTAACAAGTGTATATATAGCTAATACATTAATAAAAACCTAATCTACTATTACTTGCATGTCTGTCCTGCAGCTCAATTTTAGTTTTTTATAGCAGCTCTGGCAGGCTTTCAGCTCTTTCAGCTTTTATTTCCCTCTTCCTTTGAATAAAAAAGCTTAATTCATTTCAGAACAAATCCAGAGGAGTAAACTGCAGTGTTACTTGCAACTAGTCTCTTTCCAGGGTTGTATGTCCACTTAATTGAAGTTCCTTGGCTAACTGAAGTTTGCTGTGCTATGGTAATGTGCTGCACACTAGGGCATGTCCCAGGTGTTCCGCTTGGCTCCCAGGTCCAGGTATGTTCCTTGGCACCTTCTTCATGTGTGTAAGGATGAGATCAGAGTGGTCTAGTCTCCTGTAGGCATTTAGTTGCCAGTGGAGTGAAGTCTTTGCCTTCAGCTAACTGGTCTAGGGAGCAAAATTATGGGGTTTACACTGGAGCACACCTGCAGTGCAGCACAGATAAGATCAAGAATCTCACATAGATCTGAATTAAATGCTGACAAGCGGTCTTTAAGTTTTACTAAACATTAGGGATTATCTTGCTTTGTCCATCCTTTCCTATCTGATGTAGATTTTTACTTTTATCCTAGGTTTTGAATAGCATTTAGGAATCATGCGGTTAAGACACAATAGCTAATATGTGTGTTTTAACACCATGTGATGTGTTAAAGGACGTTTGTTCTCTCACCTTCGCTAAATGCCCCTTTTAAAGTTCAGTACTGCTTTTTGTTCCGGAAAATTTTAAATAACTTTTAGGGACTTTTGGAAATCCATCTCTGCTATATTTATCACAATCCTCTTCATTCACATGTTAGACATTCTCACATAGTGTTAGTTTTTAGGATGGGCAAGGATTTCCCCTTACTGAAACCATCCTGACATTTTCATAACAAACTGTATTTAGCTACTTTCAGTTATTTTATTTGTTATTACAGATGTTACCATCTTACCAGAGATGGAATTCAAACTCGCTAGTCTGTATGAATCCCTTCAAGACCTTTTATGTGAAAGGGAGTTTCTTGGGAGAAGACCAATCCTTTGGCATGGTGACTATGATGAGAGTTTATATAACAAGGCATAAAACTCTTCACTGTATGGCATTATGTTGTAAGAGCAGTAAATGTTAATTATTTTGGAAAGGGCAGTCAGCTGCGTTTTTCCTGTTTTTTCTGATTTCAATGATGGTGAATTCCAAGAAGCTTCATTTGCTGCCTCATGGGACTTCATGATACCTTGATGTGACCTGAACCAGCCACTTTTGTGTTCTGCAGACCAGTCAGAGGAAAAGAGGATAACATGGAAATCCCATGTAAATTTCAATCCTCAGGAAAATCCAATGTAATTGGTATTGGACTGTGATTTGTGTTTTTCTATGCTTTTGAGCTGTTTTGTTCCCCTTTTTATATTGTTTTCATAATTTCAGGAAGAAATGAGACCTCATATTTCTCTCTAGCTTGTTAACTACAAAACCCCACCCTCAACAGCTCTCCTCAAAAGAACTGCGATTGTGTCTGTATGTGAGGCACAGGAAGCTTAGTTGGGATTACATTCTTTTCCAGTCTATTCATTTTAGAGCCATCTCGCTTGGGAAGCTTAGCCTCAGGCTTTTATGACATTGATACAGTACTGCATGATATAAGGGGAATTTTTTCCCCCTAACATTTATCCAGCTGTAATGATAGAGAGCCTGTGTTGGCGTTTGCAGCAGTGCCTTGTCCCTTGGAGGTTCCGGAGTTCACTGGCTACCTTTCTGTCTGCACTTCAGCACGTGAAACTTCCATGCATTGTGAGCATTTGTACAGAACCTCTAAAATCAGACCTACTTACAGTTTGGGCAGCCCACAGCCTTCCTCCAGGTGATACTGTTCAATCTGCTTAAATCAAATGCATTTTTCATCGTTGTCCTCTCTGTTATTCTTTGGAGGAGTGTTTTAACATCTTAAATTTTATGTTTGTTCTCATCCTTCCATTATGCACCTGCATAAATAATAAAATCAGTTATAATATCCGGGAGTTAAACAAACTTGTCCTACATTATTCTTGTATTGAAAAAGAAAAAACTGGAGAATTTTCTGTATTAAGATATAACATATAATAAAGTTTTTATAAGTAGTTTTTTCTTAGCTTTTCCAAACAGTAATTATTTTAACATGTTTATTTGGCAGAAGACCTTTGGTTACAAGTCATAATTTCCAAGTATGAGGGACATTTATATATTGGTCCCGAAACAGAACCCTTCCTGTTTATATGAACAGACTGTGTGCGGTGGCAGTACTGTTCAAGTGCACTGTCTTGGAAATACTCAGCTAAATTTCCTGTCAGCTACATCAATGCAATTTAGAAACAGCTGTGGGGGGGAGGGGGGGGAACCACACCAAACCACTGTACATACTCGAGTTTTGCACTGGTATAAGTCAAATGAAAAATCTGTTCTTGGAAGCTTTGATATTCAAAATGAGCACTCAGTGAATATTGAGCACGTAATTAAATTCCATCCTTGTATCAGTGCTCTGTATTTCAGTGCATTCAGGCAGGCTATCACCTGCTGATGTCAGAAGTGTACCCACACAGAAAAAGACTTTCTCGGACCATTGAGACAATAGTCAGATCCCAGGTCTCTTGACAGAAATGCAGTCATGCATTTTCTCCTTTCATGCTGCACAGTGATCTGAAAGGAAAGAATCATAGGGAAATCCTTTTTCTGAAAGGAAAGAAAGTAGTACTAGCATATTTCACTAAAAACAAAACCCTTAAAGCAATTTTTCAGGAGTGGTTAGCAATGTTGAAGTGTTGATTCAGTCTGTACTGGTGAGCATTCAAAACTATAAAAAGGAGTTACATAACTCTTAGATATTTTCTTCCAAATTTTATAGTTAACTTTGGGGGAAAAAAATCTGAGCTTATTCTCAGGATAATTTCAAAAAGGTTCTTTGGTTCAAGCCCCATTGAAGTCAATGCAAGTTTTACTGGTCTATATAGTGACGAAGACTTATGGGTTTAAACATTCAGTCTAAGCTTAGATGGTCTTGACATTTCTGTTATTTTTCAGAGTTACACAGTGAAATGGAGAAGTAAACAATACTGGGGCTACGCACTTAAATCATGTTGTTTTCTGACATATAGCAAACAATTCTGGTATTCCATGGAAAAGTCAGTCTGTGGTCTCCATTCTACTTCACAGCTGTCTTTATACATTTCAGAAGTCCTTCAGTTTCTTTTTTTTTATGGCAGATGTGAGAGGAAAGGCCCACCATCTCTGACTCTTTCTTCTCCTTCCTTAAGTTTATAGAGCCATTGATTGTGGCATTTGAACACAATTACACAGTGACTATCCCTGTATTAGCCTCCATGAAAATAGTAGGGTTTTCCTTTCGTAAATGGTACTTTCAGTATTGACATAGATGAGTGAAGTAAGAACATCCAAGGCAGTGTTGGGTCAAGGATGATTTTCATGTGTTTGGTTTGGTGTTGGGTGTGGTGGGTTTTTTTTGTTTGTTTGGGGTTTTCTTTAACTTTTTCCCAGATACCTCATAAATCACAGAAAACCTTTAGGATTTGAAGGCCAAATTGCTTTGGCTGGAACAAGGCATTTGAAATAACTTGGACTGATTATGTGATAGGAGTTGATGGACACCAATTACTACGTATTTGAGTTAACTCTTTTTCTGTTTCTTTAAAATATGCAAATGTGAAATGGTGAGCAATACAGATTGGAAAAATATGTTTGATTAAAGTAATAATTTTTAGCTTGTGAGTATTGTCCAGTGGCAGAGTCACAGATGTACATTTGCAGTTTGCAACTTACTGCTTTGTCACACATTCTCACCGATTTCCTTTTTGCACTTGTTCTGTGTGATTCACCTACAGTCTGCTGTGCCTTTGCAGACAACAGGTACTTGTCTCTGTGTATGCAGAATCGAGGCCAGTGCTTTGTGAATGAGCTAGGGCTGGTGAATATGGACCCCAAGTTCACTGATTGTGTCCAATCTCTTCAGTGAACTTAGTACAAATATGTATTAAGAGCTGTATCCTTTTTTTCTGAATATTGTGAAGAAGTTTTCTTTAATGGACCCAGGCTGTAGTGGCAACTGGAAGCAGACAAGTCTTTTTGGCGAGGACCAGATTGTTTGCTTGTCAGCTTAAAAAGAAGTAGAGTTTTCTTGTAAAATACTGTCAGTACGATTTTTGAAATAGTACCTCTTGGACTAGTTGCCTAGTGTTTTTTCCTGCCAGAACTAATAGAATAGAATACACTGTTTCAGTTGGGTTTGTTATTTTAATTGTATGTTTTTAATAATTGAAACTTAAAGGTCACTCTCATTGCTCAGAAACCAACGTGTCCTTCCTATATATAATTGGCCAGACAGGTATTCCTCTGACCGCCACTGAAATGGTGAATCTGATGGTACTCTCAACAAGACAACTCTCAGTACAAGAACAAAATAATTCTTCCTTCCACGCGGCATGCGCTTTGCGTTCAGTATTAACTGACAAACTTTAAACCACATTTGTCAGTGTACTAAAATACCATTTAACCTGAAGATAGTATGCTGGCAATGCCTTTTGCACCAAATGAGCTGCTTTAAGTGATACAAAGGTAAAAGGTGACATAGACCTGCTTATCAGATGCTATTGAGCAGGCAAAGCATAGGAAACAGTACCTACAGCACAATTCAGTATTTATAATGTCATTTATCAATGGAAATCTGTTATGAGTTAAAAAGTTCATCATAATACATATTTTTAAACCTAAAAATACTGGTTGAGCTGTATAGGCCCAAGGCTTCCTAATTCTTCATTTGCAGAATTTTCTCTCATTTGTTTACTGTGCCTGTTAGTTCTTCCTCGTGTTCCTCTAAGGAAAAGGCATGTAAGAGCCTAAGCACAGTAATAACTTCTTTTTCTTGCATTTGAAGTGACTATGGGTAATTCATTCTGTTCAGATATATCCTGAAACATAAATGCCTTTTTTTAAGGTCTGTAGAAAGCAATTATAAAGCTGGTAACTTTGAACTATTGAACTGCATGCCCCAGTGCTGTTGGCAGTGCTAAAAATGGGAATATTAGATTAAATTTTTTCAAGCAGAAAGTTCTAATAACTTGAGTAATAATATTCATTAACTTCTATTTGCACCGTTTTAATCTGAATCCACATTGTATGTTTGTTTTATTTTTTTCAAAAAACCATTAAAGCCTTAGCCAAATGCATATTTCACAGGCTATGCTAATTCAGGTTTGGTATGAATTCTGGTTGAATTATCAAGGTGGCTTGGTTTTAATTTGAAGGGGTGGGGCAGTAAGGGCTGCAGTGGTGGGTCAGCAATTGCAGTGCTACGCCCTGTAACAGCACAAAACCGAACACAGGTCTGTTGGTGCTCAGCTAAGCCTAGAGAAAGGGCAGTGTGATGAGGCATCCAAGCCTTGCTTGTGCCACTTGAGTCCCTGTATGAGGAGATGACTGACCTTTCAGTTAGAGCTGGAGATGGTTTCCCTAGTTCCCCAGTAAGTCTGGTAGTCAAATGCTAGCCAAGATGCTCGGAGTCTGCTGCGACGCAGAAGTGTGTTTATATGATGAGAAATAAAATCAGTAGGCGAGGCTATTTGAAACGACATTTTGAGATTTATTTCAGTAAGTTCTGCTAAACCTCTCAAGTTGTTGCGTTCTGTGACCGTTCTGTTCAGTGCAAAATGCTCAAATCTGTCCTGGAATGAGTTAAAACCTTTCTGACTGCCAAAGATTGGGCATGGTGCCTGGCAGGAAATTCACTCTCTTCTCAGCAACTGATAACAGTGCAGGATTTGCAAAAGAGAAGACAAAAGACTTAAATGCTGCTTTCTTGGCATCCTTTAAGAGAAAACAGCAGGGGGGGAAGAGCAGCACTGCAGATGTGAACAGAGATAAGGGTATCCAGGCTAAACTTGCAGCGTCTTTATTAACACAGAAGTGCAGAAGCTGATACGTATATATTGTATAGCTGCATGAAAAGAGTGAGTACCGTGGTACTGAGATGTGATCTTATTAATATTCCTTTCTTAATGGGTTTGTTAGAACTTGACTCATGCTTTTGCTTGACTACTCACTACTGGTATTGTCGTGGCTTAGGTTGTTCATAGTAATGGAGATTCGTGTGGGATAAAGTAAATGAAGTTGCTTTTCATTGCCATCATCGTTATTAAAAAGGCTTTTCAAAGTCAGATCGTGCTATCAGTGCCACAGATCAGCACACCCCTAAAAAGTGATCTAAGAGCAGTGTCCTGGAGAATGTATTTGTCCCTGATGGTGCCTGGCCAAAGTACCATTCTTTTAACTGCTAATAAAATAAATGTTTGGGGTTGTCATTAGTAAGACTTCTGCTTAATAATGGTGGTAAAACATACTGTGGTGATTCCCCCCCTTGAATTTGCTTGTCTCTTGGCCTTAGTGAGTATGGCTGCTGTGATTACAGCTACAGCCATTCCACTTCTGGTTCTGACACTGAGAGAATTTTTTTTTGTTTTCACCCAAGGAATGGCTTGAAGGATTCCTTCAGATTGCAGATGATATCGTTGTCTTGCTTTAATGCATCACAGGCTGAATTTTCATCAGACATGACTGCGCTGATAGGAGCAATTCTCTTGAGTTAGGCAGTGTCATTTCATAAAAGCACCTAGCTAGAGCCTGACTGGCTATTTCTTTTTCTGTTCTATACCTGATCACCCCGCCTACAGATTACAGTGCTCTTAATGCAAAAGTCCTCTGAGTTATGCCATTTATTGTCGTGTATTTTTTTATTTACTTAACATTGTGCTAAAAGCTTGCTTGCTTGCTTCTGTTTAATAGTGTACAACAGCATTTTTGCAGTCTACACTTTCTGAGGAACTGCTGTCTGGGTGGCTTTGCTACCTCCTACTCCATCCTAATACCTTGTGGTGTGTTACATTTCTCTGTGTGTCAAAGTGCTCGCTGGCCACTTGTCACATTAAGGGTTAGTCATCAAGGTCTAGTGGACACTTTTTACAGTGTCTGATGTCCTCACTATTTTGCACAGTTCTTATTTTTGGTGAGTTTTTCTTTGTGTTCAGACCCATTGAGATTGCGTGATCCAGTATGACATTTCCATTTGTGAAAGCAGTCCTTTTTTGTTGAATATACCCAGGTTACTCACCCATTAATAGCTTCTTGGGGTCCTTGATTTCCTTTATAGACTGATTTTTGTCATGAAGAGGTATTTTGCTTTGGTAAACAATAGGTTTCAAACAGCTCTGCAGCTGTCTGCTTTTTCGCCCAGTGCCTACTGAAAAATAAGCAGCTGTCTGGCTGCAACCTGCTTGTTTACATCTCTACTGCCAATGGCCAACTTTCTTATTTCAAACTTCATGTATAACACGTGTCTTGAGTTATTAGTCAAGCCACCAATGGATGTTGTCTGTTTCACCGGTTGTTTTTTTTCTGTAGTGCCATGTATTATCATAGACTGGACTGTTAGCAGTGATAGAAATAGGCACAAAAGAGGATAAACCTCAGACCTTGTGTTTCAAGCCCAAGACTTCTCTAAGTAGCTTTGTGATGGAGGAGCAATCACTTTTATACCTATTTTTAAAGCCAACGAATCTTGCTGTGCATAGCTACTATATGATAGTCACAAATAAGAAAGGTAGCTAAAATTTTGCAACTTCTCTTAAGGCAGCCTGGATCAAACCTTACCTGTGTTTGAAATTGTAAGTAGAAGTGTTACGTGATGCTGTGATTCCAAAAGTGATGTCTGTAAATTGTGTTTCCAGATACATGACAAATAGGTTATTTCTGATAGGAGAAATCCTGTGGAAAATAGGATATAGGGAGGGTATGCTGAGCAATAAGCCTGAAAGATATCATGGAGCAGGTGTTTGGTGTTGAGTTTATGCTTCTTT
Source organism: Eurypyga helias (assembly GCF_000690775.1). Taxonomy (NCBI): domain Eukaryota; kingdom Metazoa; phylum Chordata; class Aves; order Eurypygiformes; family Eurypygidae; genus Eurypyga; species Eurypyga helias. The sequence goes on along the minus strand of NW_010223616.1, from coordinate 18,497 downwards.
CATAAATAAGCTGGGAGTAAATGTTTGTACTTCACTGTGACATTTCCACCACACTCTGCTCTGAAGCAGCTGTTTACAGTGGTGAGTCAGTGCTCTGTGTTCTTGCACTGTAGCTAGCGATGGTTTGTAGAGCTCCAGTTTTAATAAATCTGTACCCTTCTGGCATAACCTGCTTTTTTTTCTCATCCTTTGATATTTTGCCTTTGTCTTGAGTGTCAAATTATTTATAAACAGATGTAATTTTTTCCTCTTAAAGACAAGATGTGTAATGGCTTTCTATACAGCTGTGTTACTGAAGGGACACCCAGGTGGAAAAACCTGTCTCAGCTAAAACCCTACAGTGATTGCTAGTAGGTACTTACTGTTAATTCTTCAGGTTTGCCAGCTTTCTCTGAGGGAAAAGGTCTGAGTTGGGAGATGGAATGTTAATTCCCTTTGTTTTAGGAAATTCAGTTGTGTTTCCCAGATCCTAATGGGATAAAGATGAGGAACCAGTGATTAGGTAGAAGTTTGGCTGCACTGTAGTTATTGCTAGGGTTAATATATTCTGAAAGTAGCAATGGTACAATGGGAAACAATAGGTGAGTAATAGAGAAAACTTTGATCCAGAGTCCCTCAGAGGTTGCTTTTTAGATTCAGATATGTTGGAGTAAAGCAGATGCCAGTGACTTGGTGTTTAGTACACTGGGGAAATGGAGCTGGTGTCCTGATTTGCCAGAAATGCTGAACTAAGAAAAAATATATTGGCTGTGACTTGACATCTTACTAAAAATCTCATAAAATGAAGGATTTAAATATGTGACTTCTTACATGCACAAGCTTTTTCACTAGTTTCTTGCAGGATTTCTCATTTGACATATCTTTGAAGTTAATAGGTTGATCCTGTGGAATAAAGGCATGCAGAACACCATCCCAGACCAGCTCAGAGAACAGATAGAAAACAAATTACATACCCTGAAAAGGCCTGGAAAAAGAGTTGGCACAGACAGTAGTACAACCATTGCCCAGTTGCTCCATTCTATGACTTGAATATTTGGTTTCCAATGCTGTCAGCTGTCTCTTTCACGAGCAGTATATTCATTTTGAAACAATGATAGTACCATCTGTGAAACAAACTCAGAACTTTGAGTTCAGTGGGGGAAGACAGGAAAAAAGAATCTGACCTAGAAATGGGAGAATGGAAGTTCATATCCAAACAGCAAGTCAAGAAGGTGTTTAGGGGCCGGATGAAGAAGTAAGAAGGTTCAAAAATCATGTTTCTAATAATAACTTAATTTTTACCAGTTTTACCAAACTGATAAACTGTGTTATTTTGGCTTGTGAATTGAGATTATAACACAAACCCAGATTAATTGTTATACAAGTGCACAATAGATGAAACTGTGTTTAAACTTGTCAGGCATTATGTTGCATTTTTATAAGCTTCCATTCAATTTAGTTCAGATTTAAACTCCTGTGCATGATGTGTCATTTACCCTGGGGCTTTTCAGAGTGGCCAGCTTCATCCCTCTCTCCACTCTTTTTCATTTGACCATTTGAGTATGGTGATACATGTGTCCAGACTTGACCTAATTTTCACTGGCAAATAATAAAATGAATGGGAGACCCTCAACAGAGTCTTTATTTCTTCATAAATAATGGAATCTTTAGGTTAGAGAAGACCACTAAAATCATCAAGTCCAACTGTCAACCTAACACTGCCAAGTCCACCACTAAACCATGTCCCTGAGCAGCACATCTGTGTGTCTTTTAAATACCTCCAGGGATGGTGACTCCACCACCTCCCTGAGCAGCCTGTTCCAGTGCCTGACAACCCTTTCCATGAAGAAATCTTTCCTAATATTCTGTCTAAACCTCCCCTGATGCAACTTGAGACCATTTCCTTTTGTCCAATCGTTTGTGAAAAGAGACCAAAAAGCAAGCAAGCCCCATGGCAAGTGTGGGTGCCTGTTGATTAATAGCTGAACAGAAATAACAGCTATAACTTTGATCTAGCACATTCCAATCAAATCTGCTATCTTGAGCCCCACAGTGGGCACCAACAAGGACCAACATGGTTTAACCCCAAATGGCAACTAGACACCACACAGCTGCTCATTCACTCCTCCCCAATGGGATGGGGGAATCAGGAGGCTAAAAGGGAGAAAAGTCATAGGTGGACATAAAGACAGTTTAATATGTCAAGCAAAAGCTGTGCGCACAAACACAGCAAAACAAGGAATTCATTCCCCGCTTTCCACTGACAGGCAGGTGTTCAGCCATCTCCAGGAAATCGTGGCTCTGTCACATGTAACAGTTACTTGGGAAGACAAACAGCATAACTGAGTCCCTCCCTTCCTTCTTCCTCCAGGAAAGCAGGGCTCCATCATGTAACAGTTATTTGGGAAGACAAACGTCATCCCTTTGTCCTCCTTCCCCCAGCTCTATATGCTGAGCATGAAGCCATATGGTATGGAATGTCCCAGCTGTGTCCCCTCCCAGCTGCTTGTGCACCCCCAGCCTCCTTGCTGGTGGGGTGAGGAGCAGAAAAGGCCTTGACTCTGTGTCAGCACTGCTCAGCAGTGACGAAAACCTACCTGTTTTATCAACACTGTTTTCAGCACAAATCCAAAACACAGCCTCATACTACCTTCTATGAAGAAAATTAACTCTATCCCAGCCAAAAACTGCACTATAGTGATGTTTAAAAAAATTATTTATCCTTGGAATTTATTCTACTGATGCAGGGGAGAGTGGTAAAAATAAGTACCATATTATATGCTTTCAATCAATGAGCTTTCTTTTTTTCATGAAAGCCACTCCTAGCAAAGTGGCTGAGGTAATGCATATGTCTTAGTTTGAATGATGTATTAGACTTCTACATATGCCCAAATACTTTACTACAAAGTATTACATCTGGTTTTGACTATGTAGCTCCTGTGATCTCAAGAATAACAGAATATCTATGTTAAGTATAAGCTTAAAGTGCATTAAGCATGATCTTAAGAGTTTGCCAGGCAACATAGTAGTTAGTAAGCAAGGTATGTGTTGCTGTGGTTTGTTGAGCCCAAATTGTTTCAAACTGTTATTAATCAGACAAAGTAAGACTGCTGTGGTTCTGTTAATAAATGTTGGAGACTGAGTTCAGTTGTTAAACAAGCTCTTGAAATGATTCTTGTTACGTTCTGAGAGAGCAAAGGGTAAGACAAGGGGCTAAAAGTAACTAACAGAGCTGAATAATTTCAAGACATGGTGGCAAAAGTAAGAAGCATCTTGAGGAGCTAGAGAGGGAGATGACAGTGGGAATCTGACCTTTTGGAAGAAAGTATCAGCATAGCTCCACTGACTTCAGTGATGTTGAACTGTTTTCCCATTAGGTACAGATAGAGATTTATCAGCCATTGCTAAAATAGTTGTTTGCTAAACCACTGTGTCTCTGTATGTCTGTTGCTATAAATCACTCTGGGTCAAGTGTAACTTGCCTTTGACTCTTTAGGTTTATGTGTCAGGGATATACTTTCATATATTTATAGTTTTTTATGTTAACAAACCTTTTCTTTTATTTTCTTATTTTATAATTTTATTTTCTTTCTTAGATAATGATTTCTTGAACTAAAACATTCAGTCATATTCTTCCTTGAATGCTGAATTATTTCTGCAATATTTTTGTGTTGATACATCGCCAGGAATTCTCTGCTGCTTCAGCCTAAGCAGACTAGGATATTTTATTAGGAATATTGTCGGGTGGTAGAAATACTGTCCAGTATTAGCATTAAGTAGGCATTTACTGTTAGAAATAACACTGACATTTCTGTGTGGGCTTCTTCAGCTACCCACCTCTGAAGTAGCTCATACAACTCGTGACTTCAAAAGACTTTTACATCTCGGAAAGAGAAAGGCTCCTCTAAAAAGGCTTTCAGTATCAGTCTAGGTAAGCTAACTTTCCAGAACAAAGTTAGCCATGCCACTAGCGTGATGGGAGACAGCTGGGAAACAGCATGAGCAAGGAGGCTCTGGTGCTTCCCCTGAGAACACAGTGACAATGGGAGAACATCTCAAGTGCCTGGACACAAATGCATGTAATGCAAGGAGCAGACTAAAGGATTTAGGAATCTGAAGAGTTGCAGAACGGTCATCTCATTGAGATTACAAAGCTTTGGAGATAGAGCTCGTGTGGCTGAAGTGGACGCAGGCTCTTTGGGAAGGGTAGCTGTGGCGGCTGCTGGGGGGCGAGGGGAGGGGGCGGCGATTGATTTAGCAGTAACAGGTGCAAGGCAGTAAGATTGTTACAGTTACTTGAGCATGCTGAGAGATGGGTGATGTCCTTGCAAGGCCACTGTCATGTTTGGAATGTCTTGAGATCAGGGGAGTTTCCTGATGAACAGAGAAAGGCACACGTTGGATGTTAGAGAAGATGGAGCTATGCTCTTCCTGGAGGTGCACAGGCAACATAGACAAGTCAGAAAACAGGAAACTCCAACAGAATATATGAAAAAATCTTTCAACCTCAGGGTGGTCAACACTGGAATAGGCTGTCTGGAGAGGCTATGTAGTCGCCATCCTTGGAGATACTCCACTGGACATGGTTCTTGGCAGTCTGCTCTAGTTGGAACTCACTAAAGAAAACCATTGGGCATCTCTCCTAACCTAAATCATTCTATGCTTCAACAACGTGCAGTGGCATGGGCAAATAAAGCTTCATCATTCAACAACTTCCCCCCCCCCCCCACACCTTTTTTCCCCCTCCCCTTTTAAATGATTGTTCTAATGATCTCCAGTGTATTCTGTTGTATGTAGACTCCATACGCAATGTTTTGATCTAGAGTATTTGTTTCATTCTAAAGCTCTTGTTGAATCAAAAGGATTAATGTTTGGGGATTTAAGAGTCTCCAGTTTAGCTAAACTCAGTAAATCTGTCTCTGGGCTGATGGTGTTGGAGAGCTAAGTCTTTTGTGATGGATAGAATGATAACAGCATCAAATCTTTTTAATAATGAGGAAGTATTGAAGAAGTTAAATAGACAATGCAAAACTGTAACTGGATTTATTAAAATAATCCACTGATGATGTGCACAACAGCTATCAACCTAATGAAGTTTGGAAGCGATTGTAGTGCAGGAAAAATGAACTAATGCCAGCAAGCTTTTTGATGTAGCAATCATTTCACAAACAAGATGACATGAACTTAATTAGGAAGAAAAGTAACATAGAAATGTGTTTATGCACATAAAACTCCCCACATAGCAGTTAAAACCAAACACATAAAATACAGAAATTATTCTATTTCATATGGAATTTTTTTTGTAAACTCACTACCAGAATGTTGGGATTAATCAACAAGTGAATCCACAATGGTAACTGATATGTTAAACTATCCTTTGTTAGCTAAAATATATTTAGAATAGAGTATTATTGCATATATTTTTAGAACAAAAAGAATGTATGAAGGTGTGGGTTATTTTTTACAGATGCCATAGTGTTTGAAAAAGAGTTTTTATTTTTCTGATTAATTTTTTTTTTTGTCAGTGTGCTTGACTTGTTATATATTTCCCTTAGTTGCCTGGCACATAATTGTACAGTGTGGATGAAGTGAATGTTCACACCATAACAACTATAAACTCATACCAGTGTAAGGCTTGCACTGGATTAAAATTAGAAGAAAAGCTATTTTAAGGTGGTGTTTTTTTGTATTAGAGCTGTTTTGTTTATTTCGGCATAGTTTGAATTGCTAGTCGTTGAAACAGCAGTTGTTGCTGATTATTGATGTTAAATGCTACCTTCAGAAAATGTGTTGTTTTTTTCTCCAAAGTACAAGCAAGATGCATAAAAATAATAATTACAGAGATCAAAAAGAAAAGTGCATATTTTTCTCTCACTGTAAAGCCATAGGAAAATAATGGCTTCGTACTCTGAACTCAAGTCAGCACTCAAATGGGTAGGAAACTTTCCCATTAATTCATAATTGAACGGTGCCAGACTTACCTAATTTTAAAGGATTATTCAACAAATGACACCACTAATATTTTCTTAGATCTTTTTAATTTGGTGGTGGGGTTTTTTTTTTTCCTTCTCCCCCTCCCCCGGAGATGGCAACTTCATCTCATTATCTCTGCCTTAAAATAATGCCAGGTTCTATGAACTTGCTTGATTTGATTCTGTAGTAGCTACATTTCCCACACTGGCTTGCATATCACAGAGATGGAGAACTCATCAGGCTGCATTTTAAATTCTGACCATCACACCACCTTTAAAATAATGATCGGTCTTCTAGTAGACTCTAAGAAATTCTGAGATAAGTCAAAACCCTGGTCCTCCAAGCAAACTTGTTTACCTTGTCCATTTAAACATGTAGTAATAGTTACAATCTCCAGAATAAGTATATTGTGGTGTTATAAAGATAATGACATCTAATACTGCTAAGCATGTACCAAAACTGTAGAAATAAAGGGATAATTTGCACAAGTATGAAGTGTCTCATAAAATGGATAGTAGTGAAACTGCATGAAAAAACAGATAAATTTCATATGATGTAAAAAAGCACAAGAATCTCAATCTTTTGAGTGAGACTTGATGGAAGCAGTTCTCACTCTTCCATTTTCTCCTCACTTCCTGTGTCTCTTCTGAAATTCTGCTAAGCAAAGTAGTGTAGGCATGTAACTTGGGTGGTTTAGAATACATTTCTTTACATAGGAGATGGTCTCCCACTGACTAAACTATTTTTGTTTCATTTAAGGACTATGTAATTGTGATGGCTGGTCTCATCAACAGGGATATGATTGAATTTGGAGATTCCACAGCATTTTAAAAAATGGGTTTTATAGATTGATTTGAAAAAGAGAAGATTAATTAGCAATGTATCTTCAGAGATATAAATAAAAGTTTGATTATTTTTTTGTCCATGCATGCTACAACATCATCTTTCACAAGTATCTGAGCTTTTTGCAAAGCCCCTTCCATTCATTCACCATTTCGCTAATCGTGACTTGGCTGAATAAGCTGATTGCTTTTCTAGAGTTAAGGTGGAAGTTCATTTCCATTGCTGGCTCTTTTGACTACCTATATTTTTAATTTCCTAGCTGCTTGATTGTAGAAATTGACTTATACTGAGAGACAGATTTC
>NW_010223616.1:0-11364 GCF_000690775.1 Eurypyga helias | reverse complement strand
CCCCCCCCAGAAGGGATGAATCTGAAGTAAAATCACAGAAATTAGGAGTTTCACCTGACCTAGCTTTAGGAGTTTATATACTAGATGTCTTTGGTTGTCTAAATGTACTAGCTGGTGATAAGTAATGGGCAATTTAAGAGTATGGCTCATTTTTAATGTTTACTTTCCACTGGTTCCTTGTTTATTTTTCTTTTTTTTTAATGTGTTCAAAATAGTTACTGTTGTCTTAGAGTACGTTTGAATATAACACCTTTGGATGCGTTAGCTGTAAAAGTAGAAATATACTTAAGAGATAGTTTAGTTGTAAAGATAAATGAGAATTATGATGAAAGCTAACAAAATATTTTGAGTAAGGATGTGTATGCTGGCTTGAAAAGCTTTGAAATAGAATAAAGCACGGAATGGCAATAAAACCCTGTCACTGCACTGAATTTCTTCAGAAATTCCATTAACTAGGGAAATTTTAAATGAAAAGATAAAGCTTAAAAATTGGAAGGAAACTTTTAAAGACAGTTTGTGGGTTTATTAAAGTTCAATCGTGAACCAATTAATGTAAGAAAGGTACAAGCTGTTGTTATTTTATTTGATAAAGCATCTAGCATTATGTTCACCCTCAGGGCACAATAGCGTGACAGGCTGCTTTGTTCACCATAAGCTTGCTTTTTCTCTCTGCTTTTACAACCTGCAATTAAAATACTGGCAGCACTAGCCTGTTTTAACAAAATCAGTTTACAAACAGCTAACAGCACAATTCAGTCGTTGCGTCCACCTGTGAAGCAGAAATACAAACAATATATTCTTTTCTTAAAATCAGTATTTTGGAGTTAAAGTAACTGTTCCTTTGTACCAGTAGACTACATGAGGGGATAGTTTAATTAGACTGAATAAGGAAATTTTTTGGGTTAGAGTTTTGGATTTAGACTTGAATTGATTTTTCAAGTATCTGTCCTACCATGTTTTCTTTTGTCTGGAATAGAAAAAAATGAAGCAATATATCCTCGCAAACCTACTATTAATTTTTGCTATTAATTGTTTGCAGAGTTATGTTTTCAGCACAACATTATATTTCATTTTCCTCTAGAAATAGGATTAATTTTTAATTACATATTCCTTAAGGAAACCTAAGCAAAACCAAAGATCTTCCATAATTCTTGTAAGAAAATGGAGTTGGGGAAGAGAGAATAAGATTTTTGATCAACTGTAATTTACCAAATCACAGTCTTTCCATAGTGAATGTAGTTTTATTAGACTTGAAAGTTGTTTCATTTATGGAAACTTACAATTTCCTAAGGAAAGCAGATTTTAGTAACAACTCTGGCTGACTTAGCCAGCGAAGAATTTATAAAAATGCAAACAAAGTTGACTTTTCATGCTCAGTAGAAACTCTTTTCCCTGGTGGCTAACAAATGTTTTCCACTGGTGGTAGTTTCATCTGCAAATGTGTGCAAGAGACAGTAGCGAAGAACACTGCTTCTCTCCACTTTGTTCCCTATTTCCCTGATGAAAGAAAGTCATAATTCTTCACTTGAAGGGTAATATAGCGCAGGTCTTGAAAATATCAAAATGTTTTTTGTCACAGGATATGTCCGCTGATGAGCTGCATGTCTTGAGGTACCTATTTTTTGTGTTAGAGTAAGATTTGTCTTACTTACTTACAAAATAAGTATCCTAAATTACTGTGTACGATGCTTATAGTGTCTGTTTTTCATCTGCTTCTGCATGGCAGAATTTCTATATTCTGGTACTGGAGGATACAAAATAGGTGTTGTTTCTTCCTTGGTCTGTAAATAGAACTAGTGTGTATTGATGAACTGAAAAGAAAATATATATATGTAACAGAAGGAGATATACATTCATTTATTATTTGAAGGTAGGAGAGTTTATGGGTGAGAATTGTACCTGATATGTAAAAAGTAGTCATCACAAGTTCAGACCTAAGGTTTGAATTTTTACTTGCTGCTTAGTGTGTTGAAGCGGTACATTATATTGTAAAATTTATTATGAAGAAATTTGAAAATTTTAATTAATATAATGTGCTATTCCTGGACTATCAATGAGTAGTTTTGCATGCCTAGGGACCTATTAGCAAGGTGTATAAATCACCACATTTCATGTGACATAGTGAATCCTTTTGTCATTCATACTTTGGCACAATCAGTAAATTCATGTATACTTCAGAACTACGCTTTGAAAAAATCAGAGCAACTGTGTGAAGTGACTATTTCATACTGTAAGGGAACCAATAGCAAGCATATGTATTAAAATAATCTGATTAGAATGTACTGTAGACAGCTAATATAGCAAATGACAGTTTGAGTGTAGAGGGTCAAAGATTAATAAGAGATTTGTTACAGGGTAGGAAAAAGTTGGTTTTAATTAAAATTTTAAATTTCTAAGAGAGATGTAGAATGCATGGAGAGTGGAGAGTTTGAGTAGACACATTGCTTCATGCCTATGAAATTCTTGGTACAAATTTCAGTCTACGATGCCTACAGTGAAGGTTTAATTATCAATTTCCTTTCAAAAATTACATGGCAAGAAGATGACAAAAACCAGGGAAATAATGATCTATTTTGTGTTTAAGACAGGCTTATTCATTGTTGTTTTACAGGCCTTCAGACCTTGGTAAGCTGGAGGTTTTGGACATCTAAATTATGTGACTTAAGTAATTTAGTTACACCTCTAATTTCTTTACCCATTCACTAGACATGAGCTTTGAAACTTGAAATGCTTTATCCAAGAATAAGAAGGAAGGAGAAACCATGCAGTTCAGGGTTAAAATGCAATGTCTTCTCTAGAAGCACATTATTGATAGTTCATAAAGCATTTCCACTTGTGCTTCAAAAGAAGAGCAAAATTCTCTTTCTAATTCTGCACAAATCAGCTCTGATACCTGACAATATACATTAATCAATAAACAAGTGCATTCCCAGTGCTTAGATGATCTTTGGATAGTCTTGTAAGTAATTTGTGTATGTTCCCAAGCACAGTTTGATCAGTAGGAAGTTTGCATTGATAGTAGTTTAGGATGAAATGTAATTAACAGGTAAATCTGATGAGATTATATTTAAAAGAAATGCAAGCATATGAAAGACCGAAAAAAGCAAATTTATGATGCATGATGACCATTTAGTTTATCCAGGAATAATTTTTAGGTTTTTTTATTTATCAGTGTGGGGGGGGTTTTTTAATTATTGTATTTTGAATGCACAGCATGCCAGATTCAGTACAATTATTTTCTCAAGATAATGGATGATTTTTTTGATCGGTTTCATTGTATCTTTGGCTTGTTTCCTTCAATCAAAAGGGCATGTGGGCTAAGAGTGAAGTTTCCCTTTGTCCTCATATCTTCTACAAGAAATGTGCAGTGCTCTGCCAAATATATGTTGTTGTCTTTCTGAAATATTTTCCCCTTTATCTATTTTTTTCTTTTGTACAAGAACACATACTTTCTCTTCCTGCAAATACTAAACTTGTTGCAAATATTCTGCAATCACTTTAGTTGGTTTCTTGATAATGTCAACTCCAGAACAGTAGTAAGAAGCAAATATGTCAAAGAGAGTCCTCTGTTTCAGGAAGAAAAGCTCAAATGTAATGGGAACACCTCTGCCTCCTGCCCAGCAACCCACAAACAAACAGTTTTTAAAATAAGTCTTGAAACATTTTAAGAATGACTTCTGAGGCATTGGTGCAGATGAGGAATATTTTAGACCTAGTATTCAATATTCAGAAGAGCATAATCCCTTGAAGACTCTGGCCTTCCTAAGCTCCTTAGTTAATAGAGGTACAGTTCAGCTTGAGCATCACAAACAATTGGAAGAAAGTATAATTATACACATTTCACCTCCTTCCACAGTCACTTCCCAAGAGAGGAACACATCCAGGCCAGTAATTTTTCCAGAGGAAAAGCTGAACAAAAATGGCACCAGTCGGAATGCATTGTAAATCAGGCTTGTTTCATTATCGTTGTCTCATGGATTAGTTGTGCGTTGCTTTGGGTGGTCTATTTTGAAGGCAGGCTGCAATTGAGGTTCTCCAGTTTTTGCATATGCCTGTACATGTCAGGTGTACACACTGTCTACTACATCAGATGTCTTCTCTTAAAACAAGAGCTATCTGACTGTGAATGGAGCTTTACTACTGAACTTTTTGCTTTGCTTGTATGCATTTTTAAAAAGAAATTAATATGCAGTAAAAAAGGGAAATTCCAATGAACACTTGATGCTTAATTAGGTATATATGAAAAACAAAGGCAGAATAATACCAATTTATACAACTGGAAATGGCAACTACTTGTATTTACCTGTTAAAGCCAATTTAAAAGCTGTCAAGATTCATACTTTGTGGTGTATTTACCTCCTAATCGTTCTCAAAGAATATGTGTGTTAAAGGAGATTGATGCATCAAATCTGAGAATGGATGCTCTTAAATGTTTGTTTATATCAGCACAGCACGCAGCTAAAAAGTAACTTTTATGTAGTTCTGTTGACGGTGAGCCCAATTGCCCCCCTCAGCCTGGAGCTGATGTGTCCTATACATGCCTAATTTCTGAGAAAAGCCACAGTAATGAAACTGAACAAATGCATCTCCTAGAATCTCACCATTTCTTAGGAGTCAAATAGTAATTTGTGATCAGGATGCAAATGAACGAGTCCAGCTTCTAGCTCTTTGGTACTGGCTTAATTCACAGGTGAGTGTATCCAGCAACTACACAATTAAGAATCATAAATACAAATATGGAAAGAATTAAAAACTGGTCAGGTTAGTTACACCTGTCATACACACAGCTGAGCATTTGGCATGAATATTTGATGGAGCCTTTTTTGCCAGACTTTCAAGAGTATTAGTATCACAGCTGTTACCTAAGGAAGTAGTTATCCATTCTCTGTGCTGCTAATAATCTCTCTTCTCTAGAGGAACATTGGTAATTAACCCTGGGTACTATTCCCACTGTCCACTTAATAGTCTCCGGTACAGTCTAGTCTCTAGAAAAATAGGTTCTTCAGCTTCTTTGCTTAACAATATTTTCTGTCTCCTGGCAAAAGACTCTCCTGTACTGGCAGTAAACTTTTTATGGTCTGTACTGGTTTTATGTATTTGTTAGTCTTATAGATGTTTTAGCTGTGGCATGTTTTCTCACATGTAGCAGGAGTAGGAAAAGGGTACTGGCTATGTATGGAGTTGGAATGCAAACACTGTGTCAATTGTAATCATTATAATTCTTTCATTCTGTTATTTTTCCTTGAAGTATTAATTGTCTGCACAACCCTTTCCTCATAAATAAGTACAGATTGATGATAAATTTCCAGGTTTTTCTTCTCAATCTGTAAATACTTTTGTGAGACATTTTTATATGCTATGAAGTAGTCTGGCACTACCACTAGAAGAAGGTTTTTGTTTGCTTGTTTGAGGAATTCTAATAAGTGCCTTAAACATGGACCCTGATTTATGCTGAGTTACTCCTTAAGCAATGTGAATTTGCCCTTCTGGGACAGAAACAGTCCTCCTCTGCTTCCTGCTCCTTACTCTTAGCCTCCAGGGTTTTGTGTGCCTGCTGAGCTGGGCCTTTGTTGTCCTAGTACATGTACCTCCTTGGCAGATTGCCCGAAGATTCTCCCGGAAGATTGCCTGAGGCCTTGCATAAGAAAAACAGATTTGATTATTTTATGGACCGATTTTCTGCTGGTTATCAAATTTTAGCACATCAGTTAAGGGAGGGAGTTCCTGACTGACTATGGCTGCGTGAAAGAACAGTGCCTAATAAGTAATGTTCTGCACTTCCAGCATTGCTTGTTGCAAGCGGAGAACGAAATGAAGGGAAACACTCAGATAAAACTCTGAATTGCTAGTCCTACTGGGAACAGTTAGGACAGTTGGTGGCTTGTTCTGGCTTACTCAGCTGGCTGTTTGCCCCAGAAGGCCACGGGGGAGGAAAGGGTAACAAGACTGCCTGGCACTCTAGCTATTTTCCTGACAAGGTTTTGACTTTGTGGTGAAGGGAACCTGAGCAGAGATGAGACCTGCTCTTTATAGCTTGGAGTACTATGTATTTACTGCTGTCTGATTCAGGGAGCCAAGGAAGCTGAAGCTCTAACTTGTGGGGGTACAAAGTCAGGTTCGGAAAAGACTGTACCATTTGTGAGGTGGTATCTCAGGGAAAAGCTGCAGAGCTTGGTGGTAAACAGCCTACAACTCGATTAGTGTGTTGGCAGCATTTGTAATGCTCTAGCAAATATACTATAACGTTCTTCCTCTAATATTTCGTTCTGTGGGGTCTTTTTAGTGCAAAAGATTCCTTCCATGTAAGCTAGTTTGTGCCTTGAACTTTTGTTGCTAATGTTATAACAGACAACTGCATATCATTATTCATCTATTTTATTTATTTATCCTTTCAACTTTACAAGACTTAATTAGAATTTGCTGTATTGAACGAAACAAAAAGAATTAAATTTGTTGAATTACTAAATAACAGAGAATTAGTAGTAGTTTAGTGATTTAATTAACGCAGCTTTATCCCAGCACACTAGTTAATGAAAGGCAAGCATTGGGCCATCTGGTACAGTTTCAGGAGATGTGGAAACAGAACTGCCTTACTTTGTACCTTCCTCTCATTTATTATTTGCATTTTGATGAGTCCACTGGTTCTCCTCTTTCAGGTGATTATTTACTTTGCCTGTAAAGTCCCTAAAACATTAATTGAACCTTTAGGATAAAATGCTTCTTATAATTATAAGGTAGTTTTAAACTGTATTCTGTTTCACAGACTGTTCAATATTCTAAAGGTTGAATGGTGTAATAAATATGATCTATCCAGAAGGCCTGTAGCCATCACCCCCACGCTATCTAATTAAAAGCTGCACATCTTTGCTCAGTGGTGGTCAAGCTTAATTTGCTCAGTTGAGTTATTGTTGCAGGGTGTCAGGGGACTGGGAACTGTAGAATCTTTTTTTTTAAACTGGTAAGTTTATCGTGAAAGCAAAATCTTCCAGGTTCCCAATGAGTAACAATACAAGATACTACGTAACAGAAGGGAAGTCTTCCCATGAGCTTTCATCATTCTGCATTCTGTATTCTTCTAGTTGCAAAGCTAATTAAAAAATAAAAAGGTAGCTTTTGTCTAATTTTTTTTAATTAATAGATTAATGAAAAAATTATGTTTTACAGTTACTTTACAATAACATGATGTAAATATTTTGGTGTAGAAATGCATATCTAGGGAATTCAGGTTTCTGAATTATGGTGCTTTGAAATTTTCATCTAAATACTTCAGAATGTCACTAAAAATATACTTGCACTGTCCGCCAGGATTTAACCAGTCACATTTGAAGTTATCTAAGAAAAAAAGCCCCAACCAACCCAATCAAAAAACCAAACAAGAAACCCCCCTTAATCAAAGGAAATAACCCCAAAACAAACAGAACAAAACTTATGTGGTTCTGTTCCTGCAGTTTAGTGAAAAGAAGTAAAGCAAATAGTCCCCAAAAGGATTCACTTTTCCTCATAAGTATTTCTTAAGATCCATGACTGTTGTGCTATCTGCTTTATCGGCTGACAAAGCTAGTTCTTTGTTAGCATATTAAGAGCATCAGGATGTGAATAAAATTGAAGGAGAGTAAAAGAACGAAAAGCTATTGATTTTTGTGCTTTATAATGACTTGTGTTGGCCATCAAAAGCTTCTCATTTGTACCAATATATTTCTTTTATCAATGTACTTCTTGTGGATATTTAAATACCCATACAATTTCTTGAAAACATAAGCAGAGGAAGAATTAGGATGGAAGTACTGAAGTAACTAACTTTATGATCCCTGAAGATCTTAAATTTTTAGAAAGACTCCATACTAATTAGTGATTTTAGTCCTTATGTCACTATTCTGGCTTGAAAAACTGTATACAACTTAAATCTGTAGGTGATAGTAATTAGTGTTGTGTCCCCTAAGGAAGACCTTTTGCTCCTTAGTTTACTTGCTGACATTGGCGCAGAGATGACTGCTGTTTTGCCCAATGTCAATGCTAATTAAGTTTCTGATGCTAAAGTATGATTACGTGACACAGCTCTTGCTTCAGAAATAGGTGTTCTGTTTCTTGGTTTGATTGGGTTTATTTCCATTGCCTCCAAAGTGGGAAGAGGGCTAGAAGTGGTATTAGTGGCTTAATAGTAGGGATTTTTTGGAAAAGCATGCAGGTGCCATCTGCATGATTGGAAGGTTGTCTCTCTTCTCACACATTTTAGCACAGTTTTGGAAAAGACGAATGGAAGCCAAGGAGGAACCTGAATAATGGTGCTGTACACTGTGAAAAGACAATGAACGTGTCTTAGAGGGAGCTTGTTAGATGCAACCAGATTTTTAGCTTGGGTTCAGGAACATATTATTCCCTAACTTCAACTTCATTGGTGGTTTTTTCCACTATAAAATTCAGATTGGAAAATAGTTTTATTAAAGCCTAAATATAGCTTTCAAGCTACTGCCTACTTGGTGGGAGGGAAACAGAAGTTATTTGCCTTTTGAGTCAGTGCTAATTATATTTTCCCTTGAAAACCTTTGCCATCAACTTGGTTCTGCAATTAAACGGTGCAGCTGACAAATGTCTGCTTTCTACCTCACAAGTCAATCACTAGAAAAAGTACAATTTTTTTTAAAAGAAGTTGCTAATCATGTCCACTTTCTTCTCCATAGGCTGTCCCTTTCCTGCATGTTGTATAACCTTGTTTTAAACACCAACATGGGTGTAATCTGCAGAAACAGCTTTTCATCCAGAAACAGTAAGGGTTGCTTCATGTCTAATGCCGTTCAGTTCTTATTCTTCTTAATTTCATCTTTTCTTGTATAATATAGTGTTATGTAAAATAGCGTTAGCCTAAGGCAAGTGCATTGGCTGCAACCATATTAACCAAGTAATGTTGGCCCAGTGGGAGCAGTAGATCTTTATAGCAAGGCAGTTGGTAGTGAGGATCTAGTTTTACTAAATGTTTCAGTCATTAGCTCTTATCAGCTCCTGTAGACTGAGTATCTATTGGTGTTTGGGGCTTATCGGATGCCCTCCTGGACTGAATGCTTTGATTAGTTGAACTTGATAGGAATCCACTCTGTATGTCCCATGACCATTTGCAGGGTGAACTGAAGGCATAGTAAGAGGTGGCAATTGGAAGACTCGCTTCTGACTTGGACTGAAATGCAAAGAGGCTCAAAGACATCTATTGCACGAGTCCATCTTTTGCATCCAACCACTAATGACCATTATCAGTTTTATTGAGTGGACAATTTGAAGTGAAATCTCTGTGTCTGTAGTGTCAGTATCGAGTCCTTGACACTTAGTGTTCTTCTCTGCACTTCTGATCCTACTGTACGGCACTGTCTGCTCATGTCGTCATGACCAGGCACTGTCATCTGAACAGGAAAAAATGATTTCACTTGTCTCAATAGAGGTAATAAGAGTCACTCTACATAATTTTTCATAAACACATAGTCTGATGCAGGAAAGGCTCGAGCTTCTGTTGCGTTCACTCTTTGTAATCTGCTTACCATAGCAGGATATGTGGGTCTTACTGTGGTATGTTAAGGACTGTACCTCTTCTCTCACTAAAGACAAAGTAATACTCTATGGAACTATAAAATGTGTAGTCTTTTAGCTATGAATGGTAAGTTATTTGGGATCAATGCTTTCAGTACTTCCCAGAAGCCACATAATTTTCCTTGATAATCACTGCTTAACTTCTACACAAATTTAATTTCAATTTTCCCCCCACAGTTGCAGTAATTTTAAGTGTGTGACTGTAATTAGCTAAAATGCTAACTGTGAATTGAGTTTGACATTGTTCTTTCAGCACCATTGTAATGAGGAATTGAATATTCTTCATCCTTTCTGAAGTCAGAATTTAGTGTTTTAGCTATCAATCGGAGGTTCATTTCTGCTTTCTATTACCTTTCCAGTCATAATCTGTTAGGCTTCTTTCACCATTTTACTAACCAGGAGCCTGGCAGCAAGGCACAAAGTGATGCAACTCACACCTGTCATGTCTGGCTCATTTTTTCTCCTATCCTCAAGGTGATAATTCTATCATCTTTGTAGTATTTTTTTGTTGCCCTTTTTTATTTTCTTTTTATGTATATATTCCTGTTAGACCAAATGAATAGTGAATATTGGAAAGACTCCTCTTTTTTTTTTTTTTTTTTTGTAGATGCACGTTCTACCCATGCTGAGAAAAAAAACGGAGTAGCAGGGAGTCTTAGTCTCCCTAGATCCTGTATGGGGTCTGTCAGTAAAGAGAGGGAGAATACGCAGTGTAATTCAAAGCAGAAGCAACTTATTCTATGCATAAACTGCACTTTATCAGCCAGCTTAAATTGTGAAAGGGAAGTAAGTAAGGTGTGCTCGTAAGTTATATATTTTGAATTGGCTTTGGAGAATTGTCTCACTCTGGTATTGATATGGCTCCCTGCAGTTGCTTAGACAACGGTGGCTGCATAGACAGATGCTATGAGTACCCTCCCTTTTCCTGCTTTAACAAAAAAAACCGCAAAATCTGTAATTTCATCTTCTAGGGGGATGTTTTCATTTCCTTACTACTTATTGGTAGTTTTCTTTTGTATTCAAAACATACAGACTTAATCTCCCAAGTGAAATCTCTGAGCTGATCAACTTCTCTGATATTTTTTTTCCTCCATTATAAGTATTTGTGAAACTATATTTCTAACCATAGGGAAAAAAATGTGCTCTGTTTCTGATGAATGTTATCACATAAATGAACATTAATATTCACATTAAGAAATTCAGCAGGTGCAATGCATTGCTCCCTGGTGAGGATATTTGGTTTACAATGCTGTTGGAATCAGGGGATATAAGCCAAGAGGTAGAAGTAAATTCTGGAATTTCAAAATTATTTTACTATATTTTAAAATATTATACTACAGGTATTCAGACTCTAGAAAGTTTGTGTGGAAAGGTAACTGAACTTGGACAATTTACAAGGTCTCATAACTGTATATAGTTTTGATGGAGAGGGAGGACATACTACAGTAAATTATTTGTCGTATATGAATAAGACAAACCAGACACAAGTGGTGTAGAAAGTAATTTCTGTGGAGATAAAAATCTATTTTGAAATATTAAAAAAAACCAAACAAAAAACCCAAAAACAAACCACAAAAAACCTAATGAGAACTGAAGGGTATCTGTGAGTTAAAGCTGTAGCTGATCTCCAGTGGTAATAGATTAACCACACTTATGATTTTTGATCTTTACGGGCATTTGAAGAGAAAAATAAGTGTCAACAATTGCAAGGAGGGAGTAGAAGTAATTTTTATTTGTTAAGACAGATAATTTTATACTTAAAATGTTGGAGTATGTCTCTACGTGTATTTA
>NW_010223615.1:0-8475 GCF_000690775.1 Eurypyga helias | reverse complement strand
GGGGGGAGGGGGGGAAGTCTTTTGAGAACTTCTAGCTTAACTTCAAAAAACTGATACTGTCACACACTTCAACACATCCACGATATTCATGCCTGGGTATGGGTGGGAAGCTCAATAACTCAGGTATACATGAGAGAGAAATTTTGTCACAGCTATGACATAAGCAGGTGATAGCACTAGTGAAAACATCTTTTACAAGAGGTATTTGGAATAAGTTATTGCCTTAATATTAGGTTGCCCTACTCCTGTGTACAACTCTTCTCCAGGAGAACTGCCTGTCTTTGGATGAGTAGCTTTAGTTGCACAGATCAACATGGAGTTTTTTTCTTTTGCATGATTCCATAATAATTTTAAGTGTGTGTGTGGTGACAGTGGCAGGGGGACAAAAAGGTCTCCCAGCTCAAAACCCATGAAGACCAGCAGACTACTGGCAGCAGACTTGCATTAAAACCAAATGTAAAAAGTCATCTCTAGATTGCATTTCAGATATCATGAGGATACACCTTTCTTAGCTGTACTATTAAGAGGCTTTTACAACATAAACAGCAACTACCTAGTTTACCTGTGTTGTTTCAGTAATGGTATCATTCCTATTTTCTTTTTTTACCCATTACATGCACAAAAAACAAATCCCACACACAAAAAAGCCATACCACCACACAAAACCACACCAAACTAATGGGTGTGGAGGGAACTTGACAAATCTAAATCGGTTTCTTTTTTGGAACGAGTGCTGAAAAAGGAAAGCACCACCACCACCGAAAACCTATCAATTTAGAGTAACTATGCTTAGGGCATGGGTAATTTTTTCTATCAAGTCTCCTCCTGTAACCAACTGGTTCAGAATCCATCCCAAATACTCCATACCACCCATGTATTCATCTCAGAACATGAGAGTTAGACACACATGCAAAAACTCACAAGACTATTGCCACTGTTAAATTTTAGGTTGTGAATAAGGTACAGTATTTTGAGATTCTTTAATTAAAATGTATGAGCCCATGTAAAAAGTAAACATTTTAGGAATGCATCTTAGAAACAAGTCCAAGCCAAAGGAAACATTAGCAGAAGCCAATGCAAGTCCTGAGCAACTTTGACTCTCATTGCACAGGGGCATAAAAAAGCAATGTTCACAAATATATACACATACAAACTGATAGGCATATACAGCGGCCTTCTATTTGTTAAGACTCCACCTAGAAGATGACACGTTTTCCATGTTATTACTATAGTAAGCCTTTACAGATTTTCCACCATCTCTCATACTATGTCAAAAATTAGAACAAGTAAACGTACTCGTGTCAAATAGGAATTTGCATTTACTTGTAAACTTATGAGGAAAACACAGATTATTAAAAGGAGGGACGGGCAGGGGGACAGCAGGGTGCCTGATCAGCTTTCATGGATCAAAATTTCCTCTGTAATAAAGAAAATTTATACCCTCTCAAACCATATCGAGTATTCTGCTTTGCAGATCAAAAATCCTCGTTGCTATGGGAACGAGAGAAAAAAAAAAAAGCCAGTCATGACATAGCGAGGCTGTAACAGAAACATGTCTGCTGGGAAATTACCACTGGTCCAGGTTTTCATATAAAAAGTGCTTGGGTATTTTTAACCATCAATAAACAAAATGCTTCTTCAAATCTTACTTCCAAGTTCTCCTTCCACAAATATTTTGCAAATTTTCACTAAAACCTGCTCATATATGTATATATTGTTTATACAAAATAAGGTAAGCAAATTTGTGTTTAAGATGTAAGGACTATATACAATGCAGGAATACCAGTTCATGTCTTCTGAAGATATACTTGGTACAAAGTACACACTAACGATTTACATTACTCAGTCCATCTACACATAGCACAATAAACTGATCTTAAAAAAACCACCACACTAAAGCACTTGATGAGAAGCACAAAAAAAGAATATTACAGACTGTATAAAGATTTATAAGGCAATTGTTTAAAACAGTATTTCAAGGTTAGTTATGCACGCAATTTGCCCTTTGTGTCTCTGTTCTCACCAGGTGACAAAAAGTAACATTTGATTTATTAAAATAGAGTATCATGCCTTTTGAGAAAGCTGTTGGCACTTCAAAGCACAGTGAAAAATCAGTGTCAAACCTAGAGCCATGCAATTCCCACTTGAACACAAACAGTTCCCAGAAACGTGAATAAAGAAGCAACACGCTGATCAAAGGATCCATGCAATAAGATGGAATTCATACCATCAAACATATCATTCTAGCACCCCATTATAATCTTAGAGGTGCTAGATTTATTTTCCCATCAAATATGTGTATGATATAAAATGTCTGAGACCACCACATGAAAAGTACCACATAGAGAAGCTGTTAAATTTATGTGACCTCTAGGCCATATGCTGATTTGTAACACAACAATGAAGTTGGGAAGAACCCTGGAGAAAAGTTCTGCAGAATAGAACCTTCAAAAATTGCTTCTGTATATCAAAGCAGCCTCAATATGTATTTTCAAAAAGACTTCTTTTTTAACATCATAGCTACTTAGGTATTGGATTATGACAAACTACATGTTGTGGTTTAACCTCGGCTAACAGTAAAGTACCATGCAGCTGCTCACTGACTCTCCCCCCTCTCCCACCAGTGGAGAGTGGGAGGAAAAGACAAGGAAGCTCATAAAGCTAAGAACTATTTAATAATTGAATATAAATTATAGTGATAGTACTAATATTAACAATAGTAATAAGTAATTAAAATAATAGGAAAAAAATAACATGATACAACTGCTCACCACCCGCTGACACATCTGAACTGTGGGAAAAATTAACTCTTTCCTGCCTGAAACCAGCACATTGTCCACCATTTATTTGATACCATTTACACATGCTCAGTTCCACACTATTCCATAAATTTTCATTAACCTGCTCCCCCTTTCCCATTCCATCCTACACAGACATCATTCCCTTAGTCTATTGACCATCTTCACAAAAAGCCCATTACTCCATGACTTCAGGTTCCATCCGTTGTGGTGGTCACTCAGGATGGGAAAGGTGGAGTGTCACATGCGATCATTGGGCAACGAAGCCAGCTCAGGTCACATCACCGCTGCATTTGTTGCAAGGCTTGTTCTCTGTAGGTCCAGATGCTTTCTGTTGTAGTGATTCCTACAAGACTAAACTCAGAACAAGGGTTATTTGCAGCAATTGATGTCCATCATGCAATGTAATTCATTGGCTATTTTCCCCCAGAATCAAATCCTCTTGAGGTACACATCAGACTTCCCCATCTTGTCTCGTTACCCACCAAATGCATCCAGCTCCTTGAGTGAATGCAATCCCACAAATGGTTTGCCTTTGCCAAAGGCAGAAGTAACCCAAACAGTTTTTCCCAACATTTTTAACATGCACTGCAAGGACTTTATCTCCTTCTATAGCACATAAAAGTTCTGATTGGGCAGGGCCAGCACCACTGACAGATCCTCTGGCATTGACTAACCAAGTGGCTTTTGCTAAATGTGCATCCCAGTTTTTGAGAGTTCCAGCCCCCATTGCTCTCAGGATGATCTTTAATAGTCCACTGCACTGTTTGACCTTCCCAGAGGCTGGTGCATGGTAATGGATGGGATACACCCACTCAGTGTCATGATCTTTGGCCCAAGTGCCTATGAAGCTCTTTCAGAAATTAGTCCCATTATCTGATTCAATTCTTTCTGGGGTACCATGTTGTCACAGGACTTGCTTTTCAAGGCCCAGGATAGTATTTCAGGCAGTGGCATGGGGTACAAGGATATGTTTCCAGCCATCTTCCACCATTGTCAGCACATGGCACTTGCCCTTGAAGGTTTTGGGGAGTGCGATATAGTCAACCTGCCAGGCCTTCTCATAATTTATATTTCAGCCATCTCATGGCTCAATTGCAACACGTTTCACATTCACGAATAACCCCCACAATGGCATCCATGGTCAAGTCCACCACTCGGTCACGAGCCCATCTCTATGTGGCATCTCTCCCTTGGTGACCCAAGGTGTCATGTGTCCACCGAGCCATAAACAGTTCACCTTTATATTGCCAGTCCAGATCTACCTGAGCCACTGCAATCTTAGCAGCTTGATCCACCTGCTGATTGCACACAGGTTCTTCAGGGGACTGACTTCCGGCTATGCGGGCATCTATGTGGCACACTGTGACAAACAAGTTGTCTAGCTGGGCAGCAATATCTTGCCACAAAGCGGCAGCGCAGGTGGGTTTGCCTCTGCACTGCCAGTTGCTCTGCTTCCATTGCTGTAACCACCCCCACAGGGCATTTGCCACCATCCATGAGTCACCGCAGAGGTAAAGCACTGGCCAATTTCTCTTGTTCAGCCATGCCCAAGGCCAGCTGGATGGCTCTTACCTCTGCAAATTGACATTGCTCAGGGCTCCATTTGAAATAATTTCTCTTCCAGGTCACTGCATAAAGAGGGCTGACAATTTGGCTGTAATTTGGAATATGCATCCACCAGAAACCCACAACACCTAGGAAAGCTTGTGTTTCCTTTTTGCTCGTTGGCAAGGACATCGCTGTTATTCTATTGATCATGTCCATTGGGATCTGGCAATGTCCATCTTGCCATTTTATTCCTAAGACCTGGATCTCCTGTGCAGGTCCCTTGACCTTACTTTGGTTTATGGTAAAACCGGCTTTCAGAAGGATTTGGATGATCTTTTTCCCCTTCTCAAATTTCATCAGCTGTGTCGCCCCATACAATGATGCCATCAATGTACTGCAGATGCTCTGGAGCTGCACCCTGTTCCAGAGCAGTCTGGATTAGTCCATGTCAAATGGTAGGGCTGTGCTTCCACCCCTGGGGCAGTCGATTCCAGGTGGTCTGGACACCCCTCCAAGTGAAAGAAAACTGTGGCCTGCACTCTGCTGCCAAAGGGATTGCGAAGAACGCATTAGCGATGTCAGTTGTGGCGTACCACTTGGCTGCCTTGGACTCCAGTTCATACTGGAGTTCTAGCATGTTCAGCACTGCAGCACTCAGTGGTGGCGTGACTTCATTCAGGCCACAACAGTCTGCTGTTAGTCTCCATTCTCCATCAGACTTACACACTGGCCAGATGGGGCCATTAGAAGGCTGAACAAGTCTTGCTGATCACTCTTTGGCTCTCCAGTTGACAAATCAGCTTATGGATAGGGGCACTGTTGTGGTAGTGATTGGCACTTGTTGGTCTTCAACCTTTACCAATCCCACAACAGAAGGGTCCTCTGAGAGACCAGGCAAGGCAGACAGCTGCTCAATTTCCTCAGTCTCTACAGCAGCTATACCAAAAGCCCACCAGTACCCTTTTGGGTCCTTAAAATACCCTCTCTTGAGATAGTCTATGCTAAGGATGCATGGAGCCTCTGAGCCAGTCACAATAGGGTGCTTTTGCCACTCCTTCCCAGTCAGGCTTATTTCAGCCTCCATCACAGTCAGTTGTTGAGAGCCCCAAGTCCCACCAGAAATACTGATGGGTTGTACCCCTTTATAGCCTGATGGCATGAGCGTACACTGTGCACCCGTGTCCACTAGAGCCTTATACTGCTGGGGCTCTGATGTGCCAGGCCATTGAATCCACACAGTCCACTAAACACAGTTGTCCTTTTCTTCTACCTGGCTGGAAGCAGGGCCCCTCTAAAACTGACATACTTCGCTAGTCTTGCAGAAATGGGTTATTGGTCAGTCAGATCCTCCATCCTGTTTGAATATGGGAGCAGCAATTTTCCCAGAAGAATCCCCACTGGTGAATTTTCTCCCCTTTCAGTTCACTTACTAATTCCTCTAAGAGCGAGATAGTGTTTCCATCCCACATGGGGATATGTCCTCTCCGTGGTCACGAAGGTAAAACCACAGGGTACCCTGTGATAGATACGCGCTGTATTCCCTTCTTTGAGGAGAGGAATGCTTACTCCTAATAGCCGAGACACTGGCTCGCACAGGTGGGGGGCAGGACACCTCCTCCCTGAATTGCTTAAACTCCTTAGACAGTCTCTCTACAGCAGAGCCTGTATTGGGGAAGAGAGACTTTCCTCATATTCCTAGAATCAGTGAATCATCTCACCCACTGTTGGTGCCTCATCCTCTTTGCAAGTTATTATTGCAATCACACTGGCATACGAGGATGGTGCGCTCCACGCTAATTTCTGCCACATGGGTTGTGTGCATTGAACTTCACCTGGGTCTGCGGGTGCCCATGCATTGTTCAGGTGGCTGCACAGAGCCTGCCTCTGCCCCAAGCACTGGTAGCAGATGGGGCAGCATTCCTAAACATTTCTTTACACAAGAACACAAGAACATCCAGAAGCATGCTGATGCTTCCCCCTCACAAGCCCATAAAGCATTTCCCAAATACTCATACACTTTTGCCATTGGCCCAAGAAGAGAGGGAAAAAATGGAATAATTTCTCCACCCTTTTTGACCCAGCCTGCATAGCCTAGCACAGAACTGCACGGGTCTTGTGAAACACTTGCACAAATCATCAACTAACTGAGGATATTCAGAGTAATGGAAGGAGCTTCCAACAGAGAGTGTGCTCATCTGGGAAATGCAAGAGGCCTTTTTTTTTTATTAACCCTTCAAAACCATACAGTAAAAAGGATGATGGTCACTGGGGGGAGGATGATACCCACACCTTCATTATGGCTTGCAAAAATTGCAAATGGGTTTAAACGGGGCTCAAGAAGTTAAGCAATTTACAACAAAGACATAGTTAAGTACACAATACTTCTAAAGGTAAAATTTATATCCATAATAGTATAACATTATTTATTTGACAAGCTTTTGATTAACAAGGATACAAGTGTTTTTTCCTCAGAAGTGAGTGCTGAGGAATCAGCATTGTGGAGAAAGAAAATAACTAATATAATACAACTAGGTAGTAAAAAAAGCATGAAAACACGTAACCTAGACCGTTTTATGTGCATGCAGCAGTCCTTCATTTAACACTGCATGTATTTGATGAGTCATTATTTCAGTAACATGGATGCTCTGCATTTCTCAGATCCATACAAACATTAGGCAGATGTCTTTGCTGCCAGGGACATGCAACCCTCCTTCCCCTCTGGCTTATTGTTTCTCTGAATTAGTCACCATCAATCACTTGTAGAAGATGCCCCATCTATATTTAGCTGTTCAGAAAGAAACCAAACCACAGTTCAGCCCCATCCACCCCCCTCTCCACTTTGAACAAATAAATGGATCTACTACATCAGTGCCGTAACATCTGTGGTTAAAGTGAGCTGCTACTTCTACTGCTGCGCTACCCGTGTGACAAACGCAGCCAAACCAGGCTCTGTTCTGATCTGTAGCCTCTCTACAAGGCCATTTGTTTCCAAAGTACAACAATTTACAATAGTGGATGTATGTTGTAACAACACAATTACAGCCTCTTGAAGTTGCCTATTTCCCCTCCCCCCAAGCAGCTCTGCAATCACAAGGGCAGGAAATAATTTTGTCATTAGAATGACACAATCCAAAATCTAAGCAGTAAGGCACAGGACATAAACCAATGATAAATTCACAGTAAGGTAACATTGCATGCTGCAAGCACTGCTCAGACTATTATGCAAGCGAGGGTCCCCAAAGGGTGAAGAAGCCAGCCCACATTCAAGTGCTTTATATCCCAGAAATCTGAGACTGCATAACTCAAATTACAAACAGATTTGTCTAGGTTCAACCAAACATACACCATATGCTGTAGAAAGTTGTCTTTATTTAATGATAAAAGCCAGGCAGATATAAAGAGCCAAAATATCTAAGAACCTTTTAAAATAAAGGATGCTTAATCACAAAGATAAATAGAAGCCATCTCTATGAGTACTTTGGCTTTCTTGCTCTTTATTGTATTCTCTATCTTAAACGACAGATGAGATTTTTAGGGACTCACCCTTAATTAGTGAGGTATGTTGCTGGGCTAGCCTGAACTATGCTTCATACGATAAACCAAAATTGTGTATTAAACCAAAAACCGCAGGTAAGAACAGGTGTACAGAAAGGGCTGACCTTTCCTTGCAGTCAGTTTTTAAAAGCGATACTTTAGATACGACAATTACTAGAGGTTGTTTTTTTCTGACGAGTAAACAGCTCAGAAACCGTCCTGGAGTCACCCTAGTGTGTGCCATTCCAGCATCTTTGCCCCTGTGCCTTTATTTCCCACTTCCAAGTGTAACGATAGTAAAATTTGTAAACTTCTTAGAGCTTGCTTCCCAAACCCCCTCCCCCTTTTCACTATGTAAAAACTCCATTCTCCAATTAGCATTGCAATGAAACAAAGGTGACAGCTGTGGACACGCAATCATTTGCAGTGGACTTCAGTTAACAAATCTTCGCCTGGTAAAACACATCCTCATTCCGAGCACTGCAAAATCAGGTGGGTACAATTCACGAGCACCGGTGCAAGAACAGGGTGAAAGGAGCGTGTCTTTCATCCTGGGGCAACCCGTCTGTTCTTTGGCTCTACTAGTCCGTGC
>NW_010223614.1:0-31024 GCF_000690775.1 Eurypyga helias | reverse complement strand
TTTTTTTTTTTTTACCCTATTTCAAGGCTTACTGAACTTCTGATTTTGCTAGACACTGAGTAAATACTTTTTATGTAATGGATAACACTAGGTATTATCTGTAATCTGCTGGTTTTCCAGTTTGTGTTGCCTCATCAGCTTTTTCAGCCTCCTCTGTGAGGGACTGAATAACAAGGGAGAGAGAACTGAACTTTTTGCTGTTTCTCAGTTGACAGCTGCAGGGGTGGAGAAGTGGCAGTAATAAACTTCTGGGTTTCATGTGAGTGAAAAGGCCTATACAGTTATTTTCTATCCATTTGGATGGGCTGTAGAAGCATCACGGGGTTACAGGTGATTCTCACTGCTAAATGCTGTGGAACAGTCTGATACATGTGAGTTTTGGTACCACCCAGAGAATAAAATCAGCTTTGCTAAAAATGTGATTTGTTTGGTTTTTTTCCTTTTGCAAATTTATCAAAAAAGGACAGGTGTTTCCCCAACATAAAAAGATTATCAGTAAAAAGTCAAGTATTAAAATGGACTTTTTTGTCTTACCAGGCTGGTACTAGAATTTTTGGTATTTATGTTATTTTAAGTTTTTGACATTTGACAGTTTCTGTGTAATTTCTCCAATTTTCTGACCTGCACATAAGCTTGTTTCATATGCAGTAAAAGACCAAGTGAGAAAAGATGTGGGACAACCTGCCTCCTTATTGACTCCTACCTCAGTTAGAGCTCCTTGCTAACTTGCCTACAAGAGTTGTATTGAATTTTTTTTTTTTTTTTTTTTTTGTAGGTCTGTACAAGCTACTACATTGATACAAGTCTCTTATCTGGATAGGAAGTAGTTGGAAATTAAGTTGCTTCTGTCATGAAATGAGACTTGTCCTGCAACTCGTGACTTTGTAGAAATACCTTTTTTTCCTCACTGGAAAGTAACTTTGCCTTAAAACTTCCAGACAGCTTTGGTAAAACTAGATATGTTTTCTTCTCCTATGCATAGGACAGAAAAGATCAGAATTCAAGCCATAATTCAGTAGTGGTGCTGGAGGCTTGCCTTGCAAGATTAAGAATTCTCAGGGTGGAACCCATGCTTTGCTCTGTGCTTTCAGAAGAAGTTATAAAAAGGTAATTTGGGAGATCTCTAATATCCTGTAATCGTTTTTCTTCATGCAGATCAGACTATTGTGGGTGAATACAAAATTAAATAGTAAGTCTAAAGTTGCCTTTTTATTTTAATTTTAGTTTTCCTATTTGTATAATTAATATTATAAGGCTCTGTCAGTTTGTCAAACTGAGTCAAGTAAGAACTGGAGGACTTGCACTGGGCGTGGTGGTTAGGGAGCAGGCAGAAAACAACATGAAGTAGCATTGATTGATGCTATAGGAAAATGTCCTACTTACTCTTCCTTTGGTAGCAAATCAAACTTCAGCTGCTACTTCAAATTTACCAATAGTGTGAAGTTATTTCTTCTTAATAGCTAGTTAATTTTTCACCTGATTGATTTGTCACCGAACCATTACCCTCCACTGATAGCTGTCGTTGCCACAAATTTTGCTCATTTTAATTATGGCTGATATCGAGATTTACTCTTGTGCCGTAGTTCAGGCTGAAACGTACATTTTATCATGTAAACAAAACAATTAAAATTCATGGAGAGGAATAGCTGTGAATAATGTACATGTATAAAAGGCTTACATAAGACAGAATGATATATAATGCTTATGGCACAAATATGGTTTTTCCCATCTTGCTGCTATTGTATTACCTCACTGTAGATTGAATATATAACATGACATTAATTATTTACTTGTCTGTGTTGCTGGGCTAACATTTCACTGTGCAATAGCTCCCCTTTCTTCATAAAACTTGAATTTTTGCTCTTGGGTGAACTGATGTGAAATCCCCTTATTGTTTTAACTGACATATAATTATCTAACTATTAAACCAAAGTCCATGAAGAATCAGAATGGGCTTAAAAAGTGTCAAGGAATGGAAAGTGATCAGTGCTAACAAGGAAGGATGAAAGACCAAGACAGTGTTTCTAAGAACATATCCAAAATGCTCTGTGGTTAATGGTTCCTTGTAGGAGGATACTTGATCATTTACCTATTGAACCTACCCCAAGGCTTTTGCTATTCATTGTTATTAGCTTGCGTAGAATATCACTACTTTTGATGGAGAAAACTTCCAGGTACTGCATCCCCATGTGAGGACGTGGACCAAGGTCTCTCAGCTGTCTTCCCGAGCTGAACAGAGCTGCATCTTGGCTCTCTTTGATTGCTTAGGCATCAGTCTTTTACCTGCAGTTTATGGCTGGCTGTTTGACTTCACAGTGCAGACATATGAGTGAGTGTGCATACTCAGGCTCCATACTCAGGGTGCAGAGTCGCACTGGGTCTCACTCTGGAGGCTGCACCTCCTGTGACATTAGGCTGTCAGGGTGCACTGGAGAAGTCGAAAACAGTGGGAGAGAGGAGTGCTTGGGGAGCACATGAGTTAGCACTGATGGTTAGATAAGAGGAAGGGCCTTGTGAAACTTCAGGAACGTACTCTGAGGATGTCTGCCCAGTACCGCTGCTTTAAAAATGGGCAAAGATTAAGCTGCCGACAGGCATCCTGCATGTGGGACAACACTGGCACAAGAGTTCCTATGTGTTGAAAAGAATAACAGTATTTTGCAACAGCTCCTCTATGCAGGCAGGTCTTGCCATTGCCTTAACAAGCAGTTCAATACAAACAAGTCTTGAATTGGAGGTATTTCACAATTTTAGTAGGTGGAAGGGTTTTGAAACTCACCTTGGGAAACAAATATTTGTGATTAGTTGCTTCATAAATACATTCATGAGGAATATTCATCGGCTGTACAGAGAGTTTCTGACTGGGATTTGACTTGCATACACGTACTAGGACAAATTTTCTACCACAGGCAATTATGACAATTTAAAGCAAGACATGATGAGAATAAAGAGTAGAAACAGCAGTTGTAGTTGCTTTAGTGATTCTGTTTCATCTGAAAACTGGTTCATTTTATTTCTAAGAATGTTTGTCATATTCATTTTTAGTTATTTTCTGATTTCAAGATAAATAATATAGAAGATGATGATATTTGATTATAAAAAAACCCAAAACTCCACCTTCATTATATCTATTCATTTTTAAGGATAATTCAGGTTGGAAAAGACCTATGTTGGTTTTGGCTGGGATAGAGTTAATTTTTTTCAGTAGCTGTTATGGAACTGTTTATGGATTTGTGCTGAAAACAGTGTTGATAACACAGGGATGTTGCTGTTACTTCTGAGCAGTGATTACACAGAGTCAAGGCCTTTTCTGCTCCTCACACCACCAGGGAGTAGGTTGGGGGTGCACAAGAAGTTGTGAGGGGACACAGCCAGGACAGCTGACCCAACTGACCAAGGGGATATTCCATACCATATGACATCATGCTCAAAGTATAAAGTTGGGGGAAGAACGAAGAAGTGGGAGATGTTTGAAAGGAATGGTTTTTGTTTTCCCAAGTAACTGTTACACATGCTGGAGCCTTACTTTCCTGGAGATGGCTGAACACCTGCCTCAAGATGGGAAGTGGTGAATGAATTCCTTGTTTTGTTTTTCTTGCATGGCTTTTGCCTTACCTATTGAACCGTCTTTATCTCAACCCTCAAGTTTTCTCACTTTTACTCTTCCATTTCTTGCTCCGATCTCACCAGGGAAGAGTGAGCGAGCGCCTCTTTAGTTGCTGTGTTTAGTTGCTGGCTGGTGTTAAACCATGGAAGGACCTCAGGGTGTCTCTAGTCCAACATCTGGCTGAAAGCAGGGTCAGCTGTGATGTCTGACTGGGTTGCTCAGAGCTATATTTGGTCCTTGAGAACCTCTGAGGATGGACACTGCACATATTTTTCCTGACTAAAACCAACACATGAAGGTAAAGGATTTGTACACAGAATTGTGGTAGTTTGTGTTGAGGCTTCCCTTTATGGCAACATGCCTTTGACCTGATCTGTCTCACCATCTTGGCAATAAAAGGTTACTGAGGATAGATAGCTAGTTAGGCCACAATCATGCCAAAGCTTCACAGGAAATAAATGTGATTAAATTAGACTTCATGTTGTTTTTCCATCCCAGCTGCACTTCCAGAGAAGTAATTACCCTGTTCAGCTATGACATGAATGTCAGTGAAGTGAAAAGGCCGTTTTTTTCTGCCATCAGGAAAACTGTGGCATAGACTTTGTGTTAACTCTCAATCTCCTCACTTTAATATTAACAGAACTGTAATGACCTTCCTCAAAGTCATGCCCTATTGTGTGATTCCAGTCCTGTAAAGTGGCTGTTCTGATCATCCGGTGTTACTATCCACATGATAGTCACAGTTAAAAACTGGGAAAGCTACAACTGTAGCACTTTCCCTCTGCTTCCATTCCTACACAGACGTATTCTTGCCTAATTTAATTAAATGTCAGAGGAAACTGCTCTGTGACATGCAGAGGGACAGTTTTGAACCTCACAAGGATTAGAAATGTAGGAAGAAAACTTGTCCATAGGCAAATGAATTGTTATTTCTTTTCTCTTTTGAATTATGGAGCAAGAAATCTAAATATGTTATCCTGCTTGCATAACTTTTGTTGACTCAATCAAATTTATGTATTGTCTAGAGAAAATTGGAACTTATGCCTCATGGGCAGTTAGCAAGACGTTATGTCACCTTTTACTGCACATACATTTTTTGATCTTGAGTAATTCACATGCTACTTTAAGTTCTAGTCTGTCGCACTATTGTTGCTCACTGGTTACTAGTCAGTGCTTACTAAATCCAATACAGTTTGGTTTTATTTTTCCTTCCACATTTGAGTCACATAAGTTAAGAAAGAGCAAACTGTATTGGTTATAATAGGATTCACATTGATGTGACATAGACTTGAGTTGACCACAAGCAAAAAACCTTTCTAGCTAACCACTATTTATTTTACTCATAAATTTAATATGATTGAAATGTGAGTAATACTAAATAAAATATTAGAATATTAGCTACAATGGCATGAATCTCCAGCCTGTATGAGATTATTTTTGTTATTTCCTCCTGTATTTGCAGGTGCATTTGTCTTAGCATTATGAACCAAAGCATAAGACTGAACACATGAATTTTAAAAAGAGCTTGCCTATAGTATTTTCAGGCAAGAAGATGACAAGAGTTTCCACATTGACTGTATAATCTGCCTCTCTGTCAAGATAGCATGTGAAGCGCTAATCTGCTGTATTTTCTAAAAAGTGACTAAGTTTCCATTGATAATCATTGCGATACCTAAGAGCCACAACATTTTTATTATAAAAGTGGTGTTCATACCGTGTTTAGGTTCCATTTAGAGAGATCTTGTGATTTGGTTAAGAAGGTAGTCTTCAGAGAAGAGGCAGTGATACCAGCTTAACTAATTCAAGGTTAGCTTTATTTTGCTTTTATTGTTTAATGAGGTGTAGGATGTAACTACTCAAGTGATAAATATTGCAAAATATTATGTTTATTTCCATAACTTTCATGAGATATGACTGTAAATCTTTGTTTGCTTTATTTGCCTGTATTGCATATGAAGTCTAATATGTTCTCTGAGTCAAGCCAGACAGGATATATAAACAGTATGTTGTCTCTGCCAACTACCCTGGTAGCTTCAAGTGCTTTGCATTATTTATTTGAAGGTGTCTGTTGCTTAAACACTGCCTTTGACTGCAAGCTTTATAAGTGACAGGAAGTCTACCAGTTTGGACCCATTTAGTGAAAAGCAAAAACTCCTTCCCATAAATTTTGAGCTGCAACAATAGGAAACTGTCAGAAATGCTAGTGAATCAAGTTCTGTATAGAAGTGGTAATTGAATCTGCGCAAAAAAAAAAAAAGGTTGCATTGCTGTCTGTGCTTCAGCTTTCATTTCTCACCACTGACATTTATACAGTGAGCATGTAACGTGATTATGCCATCCTCAGTTGTTTAGGCAATCTAAAAGACTCAAAAATCAAACCAACAACAATAACAACACCTCTCAGCTAATATTCATAATTGAAAACACATGATTCTCTATTCTGGATTAAATTGTCTTAAACATCTAGTATAGATTACTTCTTGTGTTATTTAATGAGAGGCTCCAGCAGACCAACTGAAATCTGGATTTCAAATGCCTTGAAGATTCAACAAACTTATTTTAGTGGGATTTATGCTTAGTGTTAAACTTCCTAAGGGGTCCTCCCAGGATGCTGAGAACTGCAGAGACATGAGAAGGCTTACGTCAGTTCATCTCTGTCTCCTGCACTGTAAGGGGAATGTCTGGTGGTTGTTCCTGATTCTGCATAGCCTGCACATGGACTGCCATTCAAGCTCTGTGTTAGTTGGCCAATAGTTGACAAAGCTGCTACCCTAGAGTAGAAAATTTGAAATACTTCCAACAGGGATTCCTTAAAATTCCTACAACCTGGGTTTTACTGAAATTTCTTGGCAGTTGATACTTTTACAAGCATAGAATGTAAGCATACTTTGCACAATAAATTTTTTTAAAAATTGTCTCAATATTTCACTGAGGCCATTTCAGAAGAAAAGTCACAATCCTTAGTCATGCAAGATATAGACCTGAAAACCTACAATAAAACTGCAACATGTTATTTCCTCTAAGGAATTTAGAGGAAATTAGTTTGAATCAATAAAACAGAAAATAATGATAGGCTGAGAAAGCTAATTCAGAAGAATTGTCTTTAAAAATGCTTTGAAAGCCTTTCTACTTGTTTCATAACAGAAAGACTGAATATTTTGTTTTGAAAGCATCAGAATGCTTTTTCTTTAACTTGAATAGTAATTTATTTTGATGTTTTTAAAGCTATTTGCAGCACTCAAAAAAACTGGGCTGGAGGGTTGTTTTTATTTTTTTTGTCATTTTGAAATGGTTTCTGTCATTCAGAAGTCATATTGTCTGTGAAATGAATTCTTAATCCTAGGATAAGAAATAAATCATTAGTCTCTAGAAATAAGGCAACTTCTTCCAAAGCAGAATATTAGAAAGGGACAAACCTTTCAAACTGTACAAGTCTTTAGCCTTCTATATTTGTTTTATGAGAGTCTATGGGATAAATATGTTTCTTCATAAAATACAAGAAGATACTTCTTTATTGACAATACTTGGTTAAAATGAACCTTAGTATATGTAGAAAATAAAGATAGCAATTTCAGAGTATTTATTTTTCACTGAATTGAATTGCTTTTTAATAAATAAATATAGTGAACCCAAACTGCTAGCAGTGCCAAGTTAATCATAAAGGTGAGGGTGGAAAGGAAGGGGTAGGACACAGTAATGTGGTAATTTAGGAGTAAGTAATTTTTGAGTGCAGTATTGTTGGAAATGATGGATTAAATGCTGTCATAGGGGTATTAAAGCCTGAGAATTTATGACAACACGTATCTGAGCAGAATTAAATGTTGAGCGACTATTTTCTGTTAAAAGTTGTCTGTCTGTTTTAAGTACTGTTATGTCAACCAAAGAAATCCTTATTACACGCTTATTACTGGAAGACCTCAGTGCTATGAGGGTGGTGACCTTAGATTACTGTCAGGGTTCCCTAGAATACGCAATCTAAATATTTATTCAGCAATTATACTAGCTGTATTTCAAATATTATTTTATCTGGAATTTGGAAATGAGACAATGAAGACAATAAAAATCCATGGTTTGGCATAATTGAAGTACAGTAAGCTTTTAATGACTTTTTTAAGACCAAGTTTTATAGTGCAAACATAATGTGGTTTAAAAATGAAGGTGGAAAAATGTTATCGGGCTGAGTCACTGCTGGAAGTAGAGATTTTGTTTGGTTACATTTTGTGATGTAAGTCCATTCACTTTTGCATTAATAACCTTTTTGTTAGTTTTTTTTATCTTCAGCCTTTGTGCATATGATTTAATACTATTTGAAAAAAAATACTATGTATATTTTACTATAGAAATGGAAGACCACATTGATTCAACATAAAAAAAAGAAAAAAATCCAGGATTGAACAGAATTTGGAACCTTCCCTCGGATGCTGTCCTTCTCATTGAGATTGACGGGTACCTTCCTATTGTTCTTTGTTAAAATAGACTCAGGGACACAGTATAAATTTGAGAGTACTAAGGTATTTTCCTTTCTCTGTAAAATGACCTCCACAACACTTTGAATGTCTTTGATGTTTTAGTGGTTGTTTGGTAGAGGTGATATCTATTGCTCCTAATAGCTGATAGTTTGGTAGAGAAGAGCAAGCTACAGTTTGGTTATTAGGCGGACTTTTGCTTCTATTTTTATCAAGAAAAAATCCATAGATGTCCAAAGACAGGTGACAAGGAAAGAGGAGGAATCAAATAGAAAGCAAGTTTTAAATAACCTTTGGAATCTAATTAACTGTCAGGGTCCCAGACCACACACACTGACTATTTTATGGCCACAAAAAAAATTATTCCCAACTGGCTAGTATAGGGAGTAATTTATGTAAGACCTGTTATTGTTATGTCAGCCTGTGAACTTTTTGTGTCTATCTATTTGTCTAGTTTTCTACTTAATGATAGTTAAAGCCCTAGGGACGATTTGAGTATCATGTGGAAATACTGTCTCCAGGTAACACCAGGGAAATGCACATTTAAAATTCTGCATTCCTAAGATTAACCTAAATGAAGCCCAGACCAGGTGGCTGTCATGTTATTTGGTTAGATGCATAAGACACAAAAATGTCCTCATACAGAGCAAATGATTACACCTGAAAATAATGAGAAGTAGCAAGATTTAAGTGTCCTTTCGCCTTTTGTGAAGATGGGAATTAAAAAAAAAAAAAAAAATAATTTGACCTATCGAAAGTCAGTTTGCACCTGAGGTTGTCAGTGTTGCTGTCTGGAAGTAGCAATTTCTCCTTTATGAAGTGGCTAGCTGCAAACCTGAAAATGAGAGGGTGAGTCAAGTCCCTTTCATCATGACTTGAATCATTGTAGGTTTTTTTCTGCACTCATCAAAGATAGAGATAAAGTCAAAGCACAGCATGTCCAATGTGTTATCTCTAACACACAGTTTAGGAAAGAGTAACAGGGGACATAAGGAGAGGTTAACAATACAATATGTTTATATTTGGGAAGGAACCTGAGCATAGTAACTGTGTTACAGGTCCTCTCATTGCAAGTTTTATATGTGGCATGTCTAGTTCGTCTCATTTTCAAGTTATCAAAGGGATGGAGCTATACTGGGTAGAGGTGGACTTTCCTCGGGGCTTGATAAATCCATCCTCCAGCTAATTCTTGAAGCTTGATGGGAAGCATATTGCATTTCCCAAGACTTTTGGACTCATTTGCAGGCTCTTGTGTGTTTGTCTGTACACACAGCATTCTGCTTCTCAGGAAACAGTGGACCCAGTGAATTTGTCTTGTTTTTGTCAGCTGAGCAGTATTCATTTTTCACACTGATCAAATTTTATAGGTTAAAAAAGCATGTACTGTGAATTCAGGCAAAGCAGAAGTTTGCCAGCTTGATTGTCAAATTTGGAAAAAGGCTGTAGCATTAGGAAGTAAAATAATCAGTGTAGCCTTGGGGTTTGTCAGAGGTGAAATAGTTTCCTTTGCGTTGCTTGGGGTTGTTGAGGTAAGTCTTCGCTTTAGGCTGAGGGGACAGTTCAGCACGTACACAGCACTTTGCAGGATGCTAAACTTCACAGTAGGAGATTGAAGCCACTTGTGTAATGAAGGTGCTTGTCTTGTCCCAGGCTACTTCGAGCAGCAGTCATAGAGAGAATGTCCTATCAGTTTATCAGGGATGGGAGTCCCCCTGCCCTCACCTTTTGGCACTTGTAACCTGTCTCATACTGCTGATCAGAGGATACAAAGCTCTTCCCTTTCCCTGACTTCTCTGAGATTATTACTGTTCCTCATGACCCCATTTCTCTGGCTTCCGTGGTTTCCCCCTTGTCAGCTTTCCAAAACTCCTATCAGTCTTGAAAATCAATAAGAGTATTGATTGTACAACCATTCTCTTAATTTTAGTCTCTACCGTGTCCATAGCTGGACATAGGTCTGTTTATGTAGTTCAAATCTGAGTAACATGGCAATATTTAGTTAAAAGAAAAAAAAAAAAGAAGTCTATATAGTTGTGAGAAAATTGTCAACTTTCAGTTTTCATAGGTGATAACATCTAAAGAAATCCCCTATTGAATGCCTGGAATGCAGCAGTTTCAAGTGCAGCTCAGGCAGTCACAGCAACGACATACCATACCTGGTATCTGAGGATCAAAATACCCAAATTTAGCTTTTTTCTTTAAGCTGACTCTTTCATGTTGGTACACTCCTTTAGCAATTAATTTGTTGTGTTTTCTCTCTGTTCCTATAAGAAATATCTGCTGCAGTGGAGGACAGATGGTGATCCATGTATGCTTTATTTTCTTGTGTCATAGAGGTGTATTTGTACCCATTCCTGGTGCTCTTGAAGCATTGAGGTATTTTCGTGGTTTGGACCTGTTACAAATTGCCAGGTAGCTTGGAAAAGTAGAAGTAAAAAATTAAATTTTTCCAAATGCTAAAGATCACGTATTTGCTAGTTGAATCTTATGAACATTTGGGTCATAACCTGTGAATATTTGCTGAGAATAACCATGGGTTTGGCTGTTTGGTTTTGGTTGGTGGGGTTTTTTTTTTTTTTTTGGTGGGTTTTTTTTTTCCTGTCTTTCTTTAAAAGGTAATAAATACAAAACTAGCTTAAAAGCTTTGCTTGTAGATTCATGGCTAATAGTACATGGAGTTTAATTTACATTTTACAGTTGCTCTTAGCTTTTATTTTTAAACTATAACTGAGTAAACAAAACTTCATCTGGAAAAAAAAGACAAATGAGACTATTTTCTGATAATGAAAGTCTGCAAAGCATAGCCTGATTCCTTGTGATAGGGATAAATATATTTGCACTAATGTGCTTAAAAGGCAACTATTAGTTTTTAATGAATGTAAGAGATTTACTTTTTTAGCATGCTACTAAAATAATAATCATACATAAAGGAGTACTTCACACAAGCTCAGGAAATTATATTCAGAGATTTAGCTAGGGAATTTGGTTCTGGTCTGAAAGATAACGTTCATTTATATACACAAAAAATTGTTTAGTTCATTAGCATACTTTTATTCTACAGACACTGAAAGGCTTTAATGCCCCCAAAATTACTTAGATGTAACTTGGTTTTGTGAGTTATCAAGCACTAAATTTATAAATAGCCTTATTATTCTGTCGCAGCTAGTGCAGTACTGTTCCAGAACATCACTATTGCACAATAGGAGGCATTTTAAAGGGTTGTGGGCTTTTCCCCCCTACACTAGTGTACCAGATTAGCTTGATTCTGAGACAATATACTGACTGAAAGTGGATGTGTGATTTTAAGAAATCTGGTGAAGTGTAGACTTTCACATTAAAGCATTAAGATGTGTCTAATGGGCAGACACTGTTTTTTAAAGAGAGGCTTTTGATTCATGATCTAATGAAGCATCCCTAGAAGATCAGCCAAGTCATTTTAATGAATAAGAAAAGTAAATGTGTTACCTTCATGCTGGAGATAATTTTAATGTGCTCACATCTATGAACAGATGTGTATATATACATATGTAAAAGCATAGTTACATCTCTGAGGGAAACAAATGGACATGCATTATGAAAATTAGAATAAAGAGGCAGAGATTTGGGCTCTTACCTTGATTTGTAAGAACTCATCTGGATGTCAACAATAGGTATCAATAAGAGTCATATGGCTCCAAGATGCATTAGAATTTGAGAATTTCTCATAACTCAAAATAATCTCTTCCAGTTCTCCAAAGAAACTCATGACATGCTGTACAGAAAATAGTACCAGACAGCAAAGATAAATATCAATACATCATCAGCAGCTTTGATTATTAATGGCTCCACAAGGAAATGCTTCAACTTGGCTGAATTATGCACTAAGAAATCCACTATTAACTTTGGTTTTGTTCTGCATGTCTGTTCCTTGAAACTTTATATTAATCACTCTGAGTGTATCAGATGAAAAGCAGAAAGTGGACAGTATTGGAAAATAATTGCCATTGTCTGGAAAATTCATCCAGGTAAACTTAGTGGCAACTTTATAGTTGAGAAATTTGCATTGCAAGTGATACTTTTTGTTTTAATGGAAAAAAAAAAAAAAAAGGTACTGGAAAAACTATGTACTCTAAAGAGCTGCTATCTGTTAATACCCAAACTGTACTAAGTGATAATATTCTTATGTCAGACTGATAAACACCTGTACAAAAAATATAGATTGTCAGCTAAATTAGTCTGGTAATCCTGATAAATCCGTAGTGAGGTCTGTCTGCTAGGAGCAAAAATGTATTCTCTAAGACTTGCCTACAATCTATATTTTCAGTCTGTGCATGTCAATCAAGTTACTTCAGGAAGAGCTTTAGCTTCTCAGTTAGAGAAAATGGCCTTGAAAATTTCCTTCAGATCCATGCCCCCAAACCTAACTTTCAGCAGGGTAAGACATGATGCTTCTTAGGTTAAGGCTTTAAAACTGGCTGGGCCTTTCACAGGAGCTCTAGGTTGGAAGTGAAATTAAAAAATGTTTGATTTAATCCTTTTTCTTAATTTTTTTGTTGTTAGTGTTTCATTTATTTATTAGTATTATTTTCCCTTCTAAAGAAAGAGCATATTAAAACTAATGGTGGTTGTATAGCAACAGAATTGCTAGAAATTACTATAGCCTGTAATGCAGCAGCCACTTTGGATTATGTTCTTTATCATTATGACATGGCTAAGACACATTGCTAAGGCTGCTCTAAAATGGTTTGCATAATCTGGCTCAGTCACATCACACTGGAATACAAAGGTGATTTTTAAATTCAAGATGGGTTACAGATGGCTTAGACTCACACACAAACATATTTGTATTGAATTCTCACATGGTTTTATGAAGAGAAGTAAGAGCATTACATATAAAGCTAATGAACTCTCAATGTGCAGTCATGTAGGCAGGATACAAGTGATTATATACTCACATGAGAAATTCCAGCATAGGGAAAAATTATTTCTCTTGATGGCCAAATATTTTATCCTCAGTAACTTCTTCTGTCTGAAGAATATACATTAAGTCTTGTTTAAGAATGTATGAGGTAGTTTATGTGTATGAGGCATCAAATGAATCTGTCAGCACTGGCTGTTGATAAGGTATGGCAACCAATGGCTTAGCAACTCTCTACTTCTGTGCAATCAATACTGTATTAATCATTTATTTTCTGCCAATTTAAAATGGATATTCTTTCAGGGACTGCATCCAGCACAGTGAAATGTGACGTAGCATCAGCATTACTGTTGCATTGGGAATTTGAAGTAAAACCTGGAAACTTTAAATTGACCTCCTAGAACAAGTGTGATATTTGTCTACCTGAGTGTATTTTATGCATGGTAAGCTGAATAGATGGAAATATTTAGCGAGACACTTTCCCTGGGAGACACCTTTCCTCAGGCAAGAGGCTAAAGGCCAAAAAAAAAAATCATACTGATAGCAGCAAATAGCCAGTGCAGTCCTGACTGGATCCTGCCAAATAACTTGCAAAAGGAGGCAAGCATGACAGAAAGAGGCTGTTCAGTTTTCCTGTATGGCATTTCACTTGCTTGCCCCCAAGGATTTGGCTTGTGGGGATTTTTGGTTTTGGTTTTTTGTTTTGGTTTGGGGTTGACTTTTGTTTCACATAAACACAGAAGAAAAAATCACATAAATCAAATGGTTGAAGGAACAATGGTTGCTGACTTGAAAAAGGAGAAAATGAGAATGCATTTTTCAGTATGATTCATGTTAACACAGCATAATTTGAGAACTGAAGTCCATTGCTTTGCAATGTATTATAAGAGAAATTATTTTATCATAAAAATGGAGGCGAGCCTTTAGGATGACAAATGTTTTCTTGTTCATGACCTTCTCCTACATCCTTTTCTTCAAAGTTTAAAAGACAAGAAGGTGCCAGTAGAGGTAGTAATTATTATAAATCTGGTCTCTGGAGGCTCTCTCATGTGCTTGTATTTAATAAATTGTCATCTTCTCTGGCTCTTCCAAAACAATATTAAGTGTTTTGTGGTGGTTGTTTTTTTTCCCTTTCCCTTTGTTTGATCATATTACAAGGCAGATCCATGAATTGCTCTGTGGCAACCCCTGTTCTGCACAAGAGCAGAGGACTGTAATGGACATTAATCCCACACTTTGGCCCTGTGTCTATAGACATGCCTTGTAATTGCTGATTTCACATTTTGCTTTCAAGCGCACTACCTTTGGATCCATATTGCACAGCTTATCACTGTCAACTTTTCCATGTCTTTTGCACAAGTAACTTGCGGGTGGTAACAGAAGTTTGATAGCTACTCTATATGTGTACTACTGTTAATCAATCTTGTGTTTGTAGAAAATCAGGATGAAAGCCATCTATGTAAGCCTTCCTGACTTCTTTGAGTAATTACTTCTGAGAACTTTTTTACTATAGGTTATGCTCCGTTCTGTTCTTTGTTACATATCTTAACTTTTTTTTTTTTTTTTTTAATACCATACACTTGGAGAGTACTTGGGAAGTAGAGGCAGAGGTCATGCAATGGCATGACTTCAGCTGTTTTCCTGGAAATTTAAAAAAGCAGCAGGCCTGCCATTTCTCTCTTTACTATTGGGAGCACAATAAAAATGTTTAATGAACTGCTGTTTTTTAGAGAACTTAAAGATCCAGTAAAAGAAAAGATTAATAATATTAGGATTTTTGGTTCCCCATTTTGATAGAGAATAGCAAAAATATTTGTCCACAGAGATATCTAGAGGGAGCAGACAAAAATAAAAATCCACAAGCAGTTGGGTTAATCTGTGGATTTGAGCAAGCTTAAGTGAAGGGCTTGTTTGCGTAAGTTTGGCTTGAAGCCTGATTTTTCAGACACTGGTCCAGTATTCACAGGAGGGACAAGATAATTTGTAAGGAACTTTAGGCATCTAGATTTCAGAAGCACACTAAACCTAATTGCTTATTCTTTCTTTAACACAGGAGGCAAACAAAATCAAACTAGACCCTTCAAGGAATAATTCATCATACCTGTTGCAGAGCCTACCATAGGCTGAGCTGATGGAGTTGTAACGCTGCCTGTTATCTCTATCAGCAATAGAAGAAGTCTAAGAGGGCTAGCTCAGATTTGGACTGTGAACACCTACAGCTGGCCATTAGTATTCTAATGTCCTCTCTGAAATTCATGAATCTGCAGATGTAGCTTTTTCTGTGTTCACATGTAAGGTGTGCTTCAGGCAAATGAAATCATTACATTGCTTTGAAAGCTACATGTGCTCTCACAAGCTGTGTCTATCCAGTTTGGGGACTATTGTTTTATAGGTAACATCTAATAACAAAATAGGTATTACTGTATGAGGTGTTTGTTCCAAGTCTGGCTTTTTTTTTTTTTTCCCTTCCCTTGGAGGATTTCCTTTTAGTTCAAAGTAGTTTTTCAGAGGCTTATAGTTTCATATCCTCATTGGAGCTAATGTAGTCCACGCGTCAGCCTGAGTCACCACTGTGACTGTGAGTTGTAGTACCTGATGTGAGATGATTCAACAGAGGCAGCAGATGTTCTTCAGAGGGTTTTCTTTCTGATCTAGATTTATAAAGAATATTTTGCTGAAGTTATATGAACCACGCTTGCATACAGAGGGTCATATCGTGGTTGAAAATCTGTAACTCAGTGCCGTAACTAGTTTCCAAATATGTGAGGTAACTTAGATGTTACATGTCATTTTATGTTTGCCATCAGCCCCCTCTCTGTACAGATTACAATTATTGACCAAGGCCAACTCTACGAGGGTATTCTATGTTTATTTAGATTGCAACTGTCTCGGTGCAAAGAGTTGCTCAGCTGTTACAGGCCACCTGGGCATTTTTTGTGGTGGTTTACAAAAATTAAGTGGTCAAGTTCCTAAAGAAAGTGCAAGCTAGAGTCATGCCTTCATGTGCGCTTACATGTTATGTACTCTTAAAATTATACACACACACACACACACCCCCTTACTTTTTGGAACAATTTAGACCGACAGTTGCCCACAAGCAAGATTGTGGCATATTTCTTTACAACATATTCTGACAGCAAACCATGAAATTATTCTTTTTCAAATAATAGCTATTCCAGTCACTTAGTCTCTTACATGGCTTCTGTAATATGAGCTAATACAGAAAAAAAAATCCAGGTTTTAATATAACTTACAAGTACAAAACTTGGTTTTTGTTTTTAATTTTCATTTTTTGAAACAATGTTGCATGCCTTTTTTTTTTTTTTAATGCTGTGGAAACCAAAGACAGTAAGAGATCCACTTTTCCTTCAAATTGGTTGAAATGTGTGGAAGCAGAGATTATCTTTTAAATTATCAAACACTTCATGGAAGAACTCAAATCCCGAAAGCATATAGAATACTTGAATGTTAATATTTGCAATGAGATCTGTTTATAAACATACTGGTATATTTGCTCATCTGTATACTCCACATCTGAGACAGCTTCCAAAACTGTCTGGCCCATGCTTTAACTGTTCAAAATGTAGTAGAATCCAGAATTATGTAAAAAGTGCCCTTTTTGGCCAAACCCATATCCCTTTTTAGACACGTTTGTGCCAGAACAGATGTGGTGCGCAGCTGAACACTATTTACTGCATGGGAACATCCAGCTGATCAAAATTTCCACACTGTGACTGCAATAATCCTTCATTTCTGTTGTTTATCCGAGATCCACCCTACCAGTGAATCTGATAGGGGGATTTAGTGTGGGTATTGAAGGGGAGATTTATTATCTTCAGAAAAATAGCTAAGATATTAGCAGGATGCTGTTACTGGCAATAATACACTTTTGAGTCACACTTTGATAAGTGGTGGTGTTATTAAGGGAGACTTTTCATGGCAGTGTTTCTGCTTAGACTCGTTGGATGTTTACAGAGTGGTTGGCCATGGATACTGCGTGCTGGAAACACTGTCTTTCTTATTTGCTAACATCAAGCTGTGAAGTGAGATTTTTCACATACTGATCTGGTTTCCTGAAGTTTAAGAATTTAAAAGGATGTGAAAATCTGCATGCCTTTATTAGATGTAGATGGTTTTTCATTAGATAGATGGGGAAAATAGTTGTAATATTTGCTTACGAACCTCCTAATTAGAATTGGTCTTTCGTGCATTTCGAGAGCTTCATTCAAGTGCAGGTGGAAAGCAGACTTGGCTTGATTGACTGTAAAATGCTTCCACATTTAGATGTGTTCCATGAAATAAATATGAAAGAAAAAAAAATCTTTTGATTGTGTCTGAAAATGCAGTTATCACTGCCATAATTGTGAGTGTGAGAGAGAAGAGAGAATGACAGGAGGTGTGAAGATTTAGAAGAAGAGAGGGAAATCATGAGATGAGGGACAAACCTCCAGAGGAAAAAAAAAAAACCACAAAAAACCAAACACAACAAACTACAAAACAAACAAACAAAAAGCCCTACAAGAACAAAATATATACTGAATGAGTCAAGTTAGGTATTAAATGAGTCATAATGTAGAAGGAAAAAAGCTTCCATACGCAGATATCATGCCACATAACTGTATTTCTGCTGTTCGGGGGAAAAAAAAAAAAGTAATTAAGGTGGTAATATTGCTTTATTCCAGGCTGTACACCAAAGTACTGTGTACAGAAAAAAAAAAGCATAGGGATCCATTTCCCTATCTTATAGTTGCTATAAAACATAATATTGAGGCTCTCAAAAAAATTAATTTATTTTTTCCTTAAATGCTGTGTAAGAATATGCTCCAGCT
Organism: Eurypyga helias; assembly: GCF_000690775.1. Classification (NCBI taxonomy): domain Eukaryota; kingdom Metazoa; phylum Chordata; class Aves; order Eurypygiformes; family Eurypygidae; genus Eurypyga; species Eurypyga helias. The sequence continues at coordinate 13,225 of NW_010223614.1, read as the reverse complement.
GAGAGTTTACAGAAAATAAATACAATGCACTAGATTGAAAATGGATTCCTGAGGAAGATCAATAAATGCTGTATGCAGCAGAATGAAGTTATCAAAATGCAAATATTTTAAACAAAACAGAATTTAACAATTGCCAAGATAAGCTATTCCCTCAAAGCTCACTGAAGACATTTTCTAGTTTACATAATATAATTAAATTCAAGCCTGAAGAATTCAAATTCGTCCCAAAGACATTATTGGCAATGTGATTTAACGGGGTGATAAGGATGAAAATGTAGCATGTTTGAAGGCCACAAGAGTATTATAAAATTACATTTGAAAGCTGACAACAATTGCTTGCAAGCATTTTTTTGAAAACTACTCAATAGTGACATAATGAACAGAGGACCTTTTCCATTATTAGCAGTACAACCTCCTCTGGACACAATTTGGTTCAAGTTCAATGTGACTTCCATAGTCTTGCTTAAACTATACCGAAAGAAAATTACCACTTTTTGTCTTGTGGGGAAAAACCCCAAAAACATGTTAAGTGAACACAGTGTAAAGAAAACGTGAGTCAGTGCTTTCTTACAACATACTAAACCTTTTTGTTTATATTCTTTCAGCCATATGAGAGATTAGTACAGGTTTTATATTCACTGCTTTCTCACAATTGGTTTTATTGTTTATATGATGGGGAACAGTGTGAGCTGAATGCTGCCCTAGAGTCAAGAGCTCCGGGGGTTCAACCTTTTTTGTCTCTAATCTCGCTAATTGTATTTTAAACCCACATTTCATCTGCAAAACAGGGATGTACAATTTCCATTGTTGTAAGATCAGCTAGTTGAAAATGCAACAGCTTTTGTAAAAATATTAATATTGTATCATAAACATTAATGTCCTTTGATCTGTTTGTATTATGCGTGTCTCAAGTCAGGTAAATTAGGACTTCATCAGTTATACTTCACAGAATTAATCTTTCTGTACCCGGTCTTGACACTGGTGGGGGAACATCTCAAAAGGTGTCAGTGTTTTGCTATTGATGAGTGAGGACCATTTATCTTTCTGAGTTGAAAAGGTCTTTAACTAGGATGAAAAAGGAAGAGAACTGTTTGGATAGCGATGCTTCCTACTGGAGAAGCTTTATAGCCAAACTGCCCCTCTTGAATGGATTTATTTGTTCCTCAGCAGCTTCATGGCATAACCCCTGATTGACAGTGAAGTGGTATTTATAGTATTTAGCCTGTCATCAGAAATGACTAATTATGCCTCCCTTGGAATGTGCATGCTTTGATGACTCATGTAATATGCTCTCATTATCTCACAATTTGGTACCTCTGATACATTTGAAAATATATACATATGTATAGTAGTGGTATATATTATCTGCCTTTCTTAAACTTCCGTAAATTAAATATTTTGTAATTTTTAGGTGAAAACTGTTGCACTTCCTGTGGTGTCCCTTTTCAAAATAATAGCTGCTTCTTTTTCAGTCAGTCGCTCTTGCATTTGTTATTTTACCAGTTCTTGTAGCAGGCTTGAATGCACATAAGTCAAGGAAAAAAGATCAAAGGCTAATCCATTAGTGGCCTCTCAGATCTGACCTTGCCTTAGAAAATATTCTGTGAAAAATTTAAAGTGACTCTATACAAAAGGGCAAAAGACTAGCAGAAAAAATAATAAAAGACGTAGTATGTGCAACAGTGGAGCCAAACCACTGTTTCTTGTGCTTCTCAACTGGAAAATCAGATTAAGTCGTCACATAATACGGAAAGAATAATCTGTTCCTTTAAGTTTGTTATTTGTATATTTCTAGGTAGTACTCTATGTAAGTTTTTTCTAAAGAATTCCTGAAAGTACTCATAGTAAAATACCACCTGAAAGCCTCTACACTGTGATCTTCTGTAATTATTGTTGCTTTAAATGTATCTGAATCACATTAATTTTCTAGTTTTTAAATTAAAAATTATCTAACTCTAATGAAAAGTCAATAAATAAATAATATTTTTTTTAAAAAAAAAGGTAACAATGTATGATGCCTCCCTCCATTGTGCTCAGCCTGGCACCTAAGAATAACTCACACACCCCACTTTATTATTTATCCAAAAAATGTCTATTAGCAGGAACTTATTCACCATTTTTATGATGAAGTTTCTCAGTCAGGAACTATATTTTAATAATGTGTTTGCATTTTTATCCCAGGAAAAAAAAAAAAAAGGCAAAATCCAGTAGCTTAATATGTAGGTTACCTGGATGTTGAGGGCTGTTTTCATTACTTGTTTGTCTTGATTCAGACCAAGGCATTTCCCTTCTGTCTTCCCTATCCTTGGAGGCCCATTGACACAACAGAGCTATCCTGAAGGTGGTCTTTTATAGTTTGTCCTAGTGGAATCTTAACTTGTAGATCTAAACATTCATAGTATCAGACAGAAGCCAAAACTATCACAAGCTTATTAAAGCACTCACCAGGTGTCTAGGAGGCAGTAGTTCAAACTCCTGTAATGAATAAATGAGGACAGGTGATGGGAGGTAAAGTATGTTCTACGGATGTTAATCCTTGTATAAGGGGGATGAGCCTTCTGTAGCCTGCAGGATTGCTGGTTAACCTCCTGCTGGGACTAATCTCCCCATCATTCATGGGTCTGAAATGGACTTCTACCCAGTGGAAGACTGTCTCCATCGACCTTGACAAAAGCCGTGATTCACTCTTATTCTTCCCCTGTGAGTGGGTTGGGTTATTCAACAAAAATGGGAAAAAAAGACTAGAACCATTATGAGGCCTAGAAGACAGAGGTGTAACCAGTCATGACAAATTTTTATGCCTAGCAGCAATGAACAGGAACCCGCTAGGAATTTACTAAGGACAGTTCCTAATGCTAATCATACTGTAACCTCCTCAGATTTTTAGTATTATTATTTAACTTCTTCCTCATTGTAATTAAATGTCTCTGGGGTACTGAACAGAAAGTAAAAAATAATACCGTAGAGTGCACATTTTATCACTCCTAATTCTAATATTTGATTGTCCTCATATCCAATGATTAATAAAAGATAACCTTGTTGAGCAGGTGAGAGAAAAATAGGGAAACAGGAATCCTAATGTAGCTATTTACCTGTGCGGCAAGTTAATTACACATCTGAGAAAGCATCTAGCATTGTCATGTTATACTGCATGCGTATATATGAGAACACGGCTGAATATAAATATGTGTGTATAGGAGCGTGTGTAGATGCTTTATGCAACATTGCACTACTTGTGCATGGTACTTCCTGAATTTGTTCTTAAAGTCATTGGTTTTCAGGAATATAAATGAAGATGAAACATGGCCCAGTGGATTGTAATGTATAGACAGTTACTCTTGGTAAAAATAATTACTTGATTAAATGCTCTGGTGGACAGTGATTAAGGAAGGAAATGGTAGATAAGTAATGAAAAGTGTATCAGTACAAAAAGTATCAACAGCTTATAGATCATGATAAATTATCTCTAGCGGGATAAACCAGGCAGTGCAGACTTTGCATGAAATGGTTTTACTGAGGCCTTCTATTTCATACACTATTTTCCATGGAAGCTATTCTGTCAGTGATGCAGTTTTTAATTGCACAAAACTAAACTGTCAAATCACTGCAACCTACAGGTGAGCTAGAAGTCCCTTTTACGTTGCAGTTAACTCTCTTTGAGCAGTCAGAACATAAACGTTCATGAAATGACGATCTTTTTTTACATATAGAGAAAGCAGAGCATCTGCAAATAAAGTGAGTGTAGCACTCCAGCATACCATCATGCATCTTCATGAAAAACTCATCTTCTGTTCTGCTATCTGCAGATCATTACTCAGTGCTGGGCAGAGATACAGACCCCCTACAAGTCTAGGACCAGATTTTCCTCTTCTACCACACCCAGACTGAAATGGTTTTGGCATAACAGTGCCCTTCTGTCCAAGATGAATTCATAGACAGTAGGCTTGGAACAGTTGTCTTGTATCTACAGAGTCCAAACAGGTATGGCTGAGGCTTTCAAACTGAGCTGAATTTTTTACTGTTGTTAATGCTTTGTAGGGTTATGAAGTTATGCTATAACATACACCTTCATCCGTGGTACACCATTCATCTATACAGTGCACAGAAAAAATATTTCTGTGAGGTAAAGAATTAGTCCAGTACTTTCTCTCTCTACATCCAGATTTAGGCACGCGGAGAAACTAGGCTTATTTTTAGGAGGTAGTGAGTGGCAAACTGACTAAAAATCAAGTCACTGAATTATCTAAAAATAGCAGAACTACTCTATTTAGGCTGTCATGTTTCAAAATTATTAATTATATAATTATTTTGGCATAAATACAATTGCAAAGTATTTGCGTTGAGATGGACTCTGAGATGTGCATACTGAAGAGAGCTTGGCTTTGGGATACAGTCTTTTCATTCAGCTGTGGGAAACAGACAGAATTACTTATAGGCTGCCATTGTGGCAGGGTGTTTTCAAACCTGATAATTAAATTCAGAGGTATGGCAGATCAAAAGGAAAGTGTGCAGGAAAAAGATGTAACAAGAAAGTCAGGAACAGATACAGACAGGATTTTTTCTGCTGTACACGCTGTTTTGAATTAGAATGGCAGGAGGCTCTGTCAATAAGATCAAAAGGTGGGAACACAGATGAAAACTCTTTTTACTGTTAATTATTATAAACCACGTAGGAATGTATTTGAACACTATTGGCAGAGTGCTAAAAAGCAGCAACTTCCCCCCACCACCCCCTGCCCTTCTGCCTTTTAGGAGAGGAGCATTTGAAATCTGAAAGAAACTAGTTTTTTCTGGTTGATTTTAACTTTTTTTTTTTTTTTTTCACTACTAACACTCAATAGGTATATCGTCTAGCAGCCACTTTATGACATGCTCCCATTTTTTTCTTAAAGCTAAGCATGAAGAGCATAAATTAATCCACAGGAATTTTAGTGGAACATTTTTTTGCAGGATGCCAGCTTGGTCATTCAACAATGGTGCTTTCCTCTGTGCCAGACTTTTTTATTGTTTTGTTTGTTTTGGTTTGTTTTGTGGTGTGGTGTGGGGTTTTTTTGTTGTTTGTTTGTTTGGGGTTTTTTTTTTGCATAGGATGAAATATTGAGGCACTTTGTGGTCATTTAAGAGCCCGGGAAATTTTCTCAAGCACTGGGGAAGCTAATATTATAGTTAATTCCTTAGGAGATAATTCAATTCTTCTTGTATAAATTTCATGCTGGTTTTGCTTGCAGGTGTTCTTCATGTTCTGTTCTAAATTACTGCTTAGTGTTGTTGAGCGCAGTTGGTAGTTGCTGTGATGATCCCAGATGGAGCTGAACTTCAACGGTTATGAGTGATCTGCAGGGGTCCCAGATCTTTTAAGAGGTTTGGAAGTCTTGGCTGGGAATCAGCTCGCATTGCCCAAAGTATGTATAATCATGTGTGTGTGTATAGGTATCTACGAGTTAATTAGGTGTCTAAGCTCCCCTTTTTATTGGTGAAATTCTAGTCAATATAGTTATTCTAGTTAATGGATCTTAGAGGCCTACTTGGCAATCCAAAGTTGGTGTGTACTTCCAGATGTGGTAAATAACTGGTGACTTTGTTGACTGAATTGATGTAATCTCTGTTGACTGATAGGAAATTAGGTACATCCAGCTTGCAGGTAGGCACCTACATACACACATAAAAACCTAAGTGTCTGACTCAAATCCCACCTACAGTGAGATCTACTTCGGGAAAAAATATACATTACTGATATTCCACTTCATGGTGATTTGTTTCTTACACTCTGTTGTGAAGCTTGCATATGTGGAACTGCAAAGTGTTTACACATGGACATGTGAATCAAATTAAGTGCTAGTGTGAATAAAAGCATTTTAAGATTTTCAAAACTGTCTCATAAAAAGTTGAACACGATGTTGTAACTTGAATTATTTTATACCCTCAAATTAGTGCCCTGTCTGCTGCCAATTTGTCCTTCACCCCTCTTTTCATGGCAATTTGATACATTGCAGTTTACTCAGCTTTGACTAGCATTTCCTTTGATAGCAACATGTTGGGCAAAATGTCTTTTCCTTGGATATTAATGAGGAATTCAAACACATCATGTGTGTTCTCTGTGAGATTAGTTAAACTGTTTTATAGTTATTGGAGGTTAAATTTCTCCTGCTTAACTGTAACTGACTAAAAGTTTATCATCTAACCTAAGCTAAATGTTGATATCCCTTGGCAAGTCAGTGGAATGAGAGAAGTACCTATGGAGGGGGACTGGTCTTCCTCTCAGATAACAGTTTATCATGGGATGAGTTGCCCCAGGAGGCACCTGTAGCACTGGCTACTTTAGATGAGATGCCTCCTTTTTAGGGGGCTGTGACTTAAGCTCCTGCGTGTTCTTAGTTCCAAATGCAGGGCTGGCACCTTACAAGGGCTTCTTCAGATTGTCTCAGCTCTACAAAACAGGAGAGAAGATGTAGTGCTGGGCAGCTGGTAGTGTTTCTGTCCCTTCCTAGCTGCAGGTCTATGCTGCAGCCTTGCTCCCATCGACTGACCCAGTATAAAAACTAAGCTGCTCACACCCACTCACATTGGGACCGCATCTGCTGGCATTTTCTTCTTGCAGTTAGGAACTGAAATCATAGCTCAGTTCCTTCATAATCACTGGGAAATGTAATATCACACTGCATCGCTACTTTTTTTTCTTTTCATTTTTGAACAGCTCTATACAGCATCAAGAAAATGAAGGAGTATTGTTTCATGCCCATATTTTTAGATTTTTCCATTCAGGGACTTAAGGGTGTAGGAATTTATTTTATTATATTCTAAAGGAACAAACAGAATACAAATAAAATCTTTTACATGTTTTGTGCTTCAAGTCTTTTTATTTCTTAAAGGCAAACTAGGAGCAGACCTGTTTGGGAAGAAAAAGATAGAAAGGCTTGGAAAGAGGATTGACACTTCTTTAAACAACTAGAGGTCAACAGCTGACTAAAAGTCATTTCATGTTCAGAAAGTGGAAGACTGGCACAAAGTCTGCAGTGGTTCAGCCACAAAACAAGGTCAACAACTAGAAATTAAAAAGCGACTTGGAACAGAAATGATCAAAGAGGAACTGGAGACTAATTGACATAATTTACAAGAAGTATGGAAAATTTATAGGAAAAGCCAAAAACAGTACACGAAAAGTCTGTGGTTGGCAAGGCAAAGGACCATAGAAGTTTTTACTATATTAAGAACAAAAATCCTAATAGTATAAGCCACTAGATGGAGTTAGTAAGATTGTTACGAGTGATTTGAAAGAGCCATGTTAAATAAATATTTCTATTATATATTTTTAAAAATGCTTGATACTGCCCTTGTGTCATGAATTTGTTGAGGCATTTTCCAAAATATCTAGAAGAAAGGACAATGTCAAGCAGCAGCTACTGGGACTAGAGACTATTTAAAATCAATAGGCCTTGGTAATTTGTGCAGAAGTCCTAAGAGACTTGTTGAGGAGATCCTTATTTCATTGATGCACGTTCTTGAAGGGGGAAAAAACCAAACCAAACAAACAAACACCAAAAATCCCATGAACAAAAACCAAGCATACAAACATCCCCAAACACCCCCACAGAAAAAAACCCCAAACCACCCACATGAAACCACGGGAGAGTACAGGAGTGCTAATGATTTGCTGCTATTGAAGTTTAATTGAAGGGGTTAATTGATGAATCCTCTGTGTACCAAATGTAACTAATGCATGATGGTGCCATCAGAAATGCAAAATGCAGGTCGGACTTATGAACAAACTGCATTCTGTAAATCAGAGTGAAAAAAAAAAACCAACAAACCAAACATCTAGAGTACAAAAACTATACAGAATTTTTAGTGCATTATCTGGATTTATAAATTTTAATTTATATATTACAAGTTTATAAATTTTGAGAATACAATACCTGAATTTGGTGATGAATCTTACAAGGTTTGTTGCAAATTTGTAGTGTATGGGACAGATGGACAAAAAAAAGTGAAATGCTGACTAATTTTTTGCATCACCAAGGGTACTGATGGTTTGTCTACATGTGTTAGACACAAAACCCACATGTTAGACAAATTTTATTGAATGAAGTAGAGAAATAAAATTACACGGCAAAGAGGAGCAAAGAAAGGACAATGAATATTGGAGTTGTTTGACTGAGAAAAAAACACATGAATTTTATGCTTGTATGTGAAAATAATTTTAACATGGACTCAGGTAAGCTTCTCAGTCTTGTCATTAAGACTATCCTTCCCTTTATTATCAATATGTAGTCAAAGAAACTTCTGCACCAGTTATGTATTCATTCACATTCATTATCTTAAATCTTGTCATTTCCTTAGGAGCAAAAGATAACAGTAAATAATTTTGTAAATGGACATTTAGTAAAACCATAAGCAGCATTAGTGCCTAAAATGCTGGTTTGGTTTTATGCTGGCAGCATTTTATTTGTTTGTGTAATAACTATCCATATCCATAGGAATGAAATTCAGAAAAATATGACCTTTCAATTGCCACATGTCATCTGTGCTCACACTATAAAATACTAGAAGTACTAGCTTTAATCTGACAAAAATGCATAATATTGCTATTTATATTTCTTAAGCTCATATGTAGAAAATTCCAGTTGCTTAAAAAGAACAGCGCTGCAAGTACCGTTATTGAACTGATAGAGTCTGCATGGCAAAGATTTGTATAGGCTCTCAGAATCAAAGATGAGTCTTTGTTTACCTCTTGAAAACCCTTTTATAGGAGGTTCTGGTTAGCCATTTCCAATAGAGAATGAAGCAGTTGATCAGATAGCAGCTAAAGTAATGAAAAGCATCATGGAAGTGACAGGAAGATTAATTAAGTTCCTCCAGTTGTATTCACGTGTGGTGGTTCAGAGTTCCTTTGGGTACTGCTGCAGTTAAATGGTATTCATGGTGACAAATATTGCAGATTTCCAGAACTGACATTTTGAGTCAAGGGTAAAAAACACATTAGGTAGTTTTAGCTGGTAGAGAACGTGCAAAACCAAAGATGAGCCTCTACAGCTGGTTAAAATATACAAACATAACTTGCTCCTTCCATTCTTATCCTTTACCGTAACCTCAAGAGATTAGTAGCGAGTCACAGAACCTTCATTATTGTGTAGTATGTCTTAAACTACTCCATATGGCTTCAAAATAAAACAAACTAAATTTCCAGCCAATGTACTTAGTATATTTGATTTGAGACACAAAAGTATGTGCAGTTGGACACACTTTCAACTACTTTTGGAGCCTTACAAAACTGTGGCTTGTTTGCTGTTTTTTATTTCCCTACTGTGGTTACTGTAGTACTAACAGGAATGAAATATCTGCAATATATAAATTTACAAATTATAGAGGAGTTCTAGCCCTACTTTACCTTCAATAATCTTTTGGTTTTGGGGTGCTTTTGGAGAATTAGTAAGTCAAGTGTGATTTGGATTGGTTCTCCTAGTTTATTTTCAGAAACAAATACACAGCATTTTTATTCGTAATGTACCTGTACGGTAGGTAAAACTTATTTTAGGGAAATCCAGGAAACTTTCAAGTGTGTGAGATCTTTTAACCTACTACACATGATGCATAAACTTTAAAATGTTGTGTCAGTAGCGTATTTTGTTGCCTACTATTACATTTCTGCTAGCAAAAAGTCCCTCGCTATGCTTCTGCATTTTTCAAGGAAAGGTTTGTGGTCAGCCTCACTAATTGAAATTCATCAAAGCCAACTGGTAAGAGTCTGGGTATAAATCTAATATTAGTTGCCTCCTGGGAGAGTTCGAGACTGGAAGAGAGTTTTCCAGGAATCCTAGGGAATTAACTGGCTGCATTAATATTAAATATTAATTGGTCTCTGCAACAGACATGCCTGCAAGTGGTTTTAATACCTACTATGGAGGCATTGTGTAAATCAGCAGATTGATAAAAATCAGTAGAAAGCATAGATAGAGCAGCTGGTTCATGAAGTGGCCTTCTGGCTCTAGACCAAGTCAGGCATGGGGGGTAACCTGTAGCTTTCCCAAGTCTGGAGAAATGTAGGGTATGTGCTGTACTTCTGAGACGTGTGCTCTCAGCTTGCTTTTAGTTTATTTCAAGGAGGTAATGTCTTGTGGGGTAGTCTACATGTTGAAAATCTACCCTTTGTAGCAAACCCTTTACCAAAGTGAAGTTGTAAAAGGCGAGGAAGAGCAGAAGTCAAGGTGGAGATGGTATTAGGAAAAAAAGAATCAAGTTGTTAGGAAAGAGGATTTCAGGGAATAGAAGCTACTTCTATTATTAGAAATAAAGGTGTGGGGTTGCTGTTTTAGCAGAAGATACCTTTTTTTTTTTTTTCATGTTATGTTTATGCTATTGCTGGAACACAAGGGCTTTGGGGTTTTGTTTTTATACATGAACCATGCATGAAAATATGATAATTTTGCCATTGACCTGCATCTGTAGCAAAGTTAAATGATGGTTAGCCTGTGCTGGCTTGTTGATGATTGGGCTGACATCACTGCCTAATTTGCTTATTCATTCTACATGATCCTGCATGCCCAGTCTGGGTTTACTCAGATCTCCAGATGCACTCAAGTGTTTGCTGCTCCTGACTGTGCTTCCCCAAAGTTGTGTTCAGCAAAGTCCTCAGTGCTTGAGTTAAAACACTAGCCATTCTGGATTGCAATTACGACATTAATCCTAGCTTACAGTAACAATATCCCACTCTGGGAATAAATTTTATTCTTTGTCCCTTGCTTGGAACTCTGTTTCTTGTGGCAGTTTATTAATGTTGTAGGCCTGTAAATACCAGCAGAGTTTGGCATGGAGTATGTGAACTTGGGCTGTGAAAGCTGTCCAGGAGAGACCACCAGTGACTTTCCCTCCTCCCTTGCATTCGTTCCGTAGTTGGAATGCAAAGAAATTAAAGAAAACTTCTTGGTTTAGTTTCTCTTTTGGCTACGTTGATCATATGTTTATTGTAAGAACACAAGTAAAATGCAATGGGGAGATAGGGGTGGTCTTGATTGCTTTGCATCCTAAAGTGCAAAACAGAAGTGGGGGTAACACTCAGAACCTAGTAGTGAAGAATATGTTGGTCTGTATGAGGCTTTGCTGTTTATACTTCCAGAGTTGCTCACGTGCCATCAGGCTCCACCAAACTGGTACAGATATTAGAGCAGGAGCTCAAGAAGGGATGTTTAAAGGCAGCATGGTTGCTGCCTTACTAATGGTACATCTACACACATGTGTAGTCTGTACCCAGGATTTAAGCTGACCAGCTGAAGGCACGAATCAGCAAGGCGTATGAGCTTGGGGGAATGCTGAAACTGGGGGTAGCCTACGTGTCGCAGGCTCTGACTCCTGGCAGAATGAGTCTGAGCTTTTTTGTGATAAGGTAAACACAGCCTAACAGGCAAATGCTGTGCCTGAGTGCAGACTGTCCTAAAAGGCATCACTCAGTGCCTCTGCAAAAGCACTTTGGAGCTAGCAAAAGAGCTGAAGGATTTCACAGTGAATTGATTCTCTGAGCTTTTACCCTCAGTGAAGGGAGGGGAGGGAATGCTTGTGCTGCAGAAAGCTCCTAATAGTGGCTTATACCTACTGCTCAGAGGACATTAGAATGGCTCAGCTGAGGTATTTTAAACCAGCCTTTGAGGGCGGTATTTTCTCCTATGGCAAGATGTTCTTCCTTGTACAGTAGAAGTGAATGAGCATTGTAATGATGAAATAGAGGAAAAGAAGGTACCATGAATACCCCAACTACTTGCTGTCCAAACCCCTCTAGTTAAAATACAGGCCATAGTTTGTAGACAGCTCCCCCCCACACCCTGGAGTTTCTAGATGTGATGTAGGATTTGATCAATTTAAGCTGCTCTTGTTCAGTTTGAACTACACAAGAAGCCAAAGCAAAGTTTATTTTGGAGTTTATCTGCGTGCCATGTATCTCTCCTTTCAAGACATGCCCCTTTCTAGGGGCAGTTGGAATAAGAAAGGGCACTGAGAAGGGCTAGGAAGCAGAAACAGAGAACTATGGAACTGCCAGTGTGGGATGGGACTTAAAATTCATGCCCCAGTTCCCCCTGGCAGCGTTTAATCTTGGTGACTTTCATACAGGTAGTGTGAAACCTCGTGAGAGCAATGCTGTGGAGGACTCTTGATGAGTGATGAGCAGTGGCGGTGTACGCTAGGGCCCTTAATTCTTCTGCCGCAATTGGAGCGTTCCTTGGCTGCTGTGCTGCTGGGATAATTTTGCTCTAAATGACTGGACCTCATGAAATAGTAGTTATTGTGTGGAGCTTTTACAAATAAGAAGTGGAGCTTTAAATGAATTATACCTGTCATCCTCTTTCCTGTAGAGTAAAAGTATTCATCCTGTAAGTTCCTATTATAAACTAAATAAAGGTAAAAAATAATAGACAGTATACTGAAGTGTTTATTTCATTAAGCGTGTCGTCAGTGATACGTGCCAGACTGACAGCAGGAAACCAAACCAATATCCTCTATTGATGCATAGAACAGACATAATATGTGCACAAATACAGACTGCACAGTCTTCGCCATGCTGCCACACCAGTGTGCATCACATCCTTCCCTATGTGTAGGTGGTGGAGACTATTTCAATCATTCTTTGGTCTTTCTTCCTCTGAAGTTGCTACTAGTTTGTATAGCATCAGGGACTGCATAGGGACCTATTTACAACAAACTTAGGGCTACTCCATTTGTCACAGAACAATAAAATAGCTACCAGCTGCTAATGACTTATCAACCTGTGCTGGAAAGGAACCAGAGACCTGGAGGGTGAAAGGTTGTAAACTGCATTACAAATCCTTGCTGTCATATATCTCTCGTCCTCGCCCATTTTTATTCATGTGAGGAAATTGTAGTTTAAAAAATCAGTTCAGCTCTATTGAAATGGAACTACCTATTTGTCAGTTGTTTTTTAAAAATAGAAACAAATTAAGGTTTGTCCAATATTTGGATTAAAATTATTTATTGAAATGGGACTATTGATTTTAAAAAAAAAAAAATATCCTAGGGGTACATGGTGTTGCAAAGTGCCAAGCATCTTTATCTTCTAACTGAAGCTGGGGAATCAGGGCACTCAGGGCTTCTCCTGGAGCCTGCCCTTCAATGAAAAATATGCCAACAATATACGCTTTGTCTTTCCCATCGATTATGTAATTGAGCATGTTATGTCACTGAATGCCCGTGTTACCCCCACCCCCCTCCCCCCCCAAAAAAA